>NC_084790.1:80818994-81118994 GCF_028858725.1 Colius striatus
CTGACTGGACAGCCTAAATGATGGCATGTTGAAATTTCATATGAAGCTGACTGATTTCCATATCTGCGGATCCTCTTCAGTAGCATTAGTTATGCTAATAAAGTGGTGCGACTTTTCTGGCAGTGCTTGAGGCAGCTGCCAGGCTATGACTGAAGACTCTGTCTGGGGAAATAACTCAGCAAGTAAAATTCAGATGGCCGGCAACCTGCTCGGGATCCTGTTCCTCATCCAGAGCTCTGTATAAGCTCTATTGTTGAGCATATAATAATCTGTGCCTAACTCAGACACAACCCCGCTGGCATCTCAGACATTACTTTACAAAGCTCTTTAGGACACTCCAAGTGTTTGCTTAATTTATGTGCTGATAGGCATTTCTATGACATCCACCACCAGCGTGTGGAAAAGGCTGGCAAACTTATTAGGGGTATCAAGAGGAAAACAAAAGACACAGTCAGTTTGCACATTGCACCAGATGAGCCCACCAGCTGCTGGAGGAAGAGGCATGTGCCACTCCAATAGCAAAAGGGAACAGAGTTGAATACAAGATGAATCTGGATATGAGATTTCACCCGTTCTTTCCATGTTGGGGGCCAAGGCCAATCTTGGGAGGACAGGAACGAACTGCAGAATTCAAATTCAACTCATTACTCCTAAGGACAGACTCTGGAAACGTGCAGTGCTCTGAAAAACAAAGGGCAAGCGGTCTTGTATATATGAACTACACCATAAGTCTCAATTGGATACATTGCTTTTTCAGGAACTAAATTTTCCTCATCGTGCTTTAGTTTTCCACTTGCTTAGATCCAGAGTTTAAAACTGAACAGGGACGTGTAAAGAAGGAATTATCTTCTCTCAGCTCTGTTCTTGGTTTCTCTAAAGATTTTGTTCATATCATTGTGCTCTGAAAGTGTTCTTTTTGAAAGTCTCCCATAAGAAGCAGTGAGGAGAAGGTCAGCTGTGGAGCTTGCAAGTGTCTAGTTTAGGTGTAGTGGTTTAGCCTCGACTGGATGACAGGTGCCCACTAAGTTGTTCTGTCACTCTCCCTATTAAGCTGGACAGGGAAGAAAGAGGTATAACAAAGAATGTGAGAATTCACTTTTTACTGTCCTTTCCAGATATGACAGGAGAGCCTCTTGTAAGTTAAGGACAGTGAGATCACTCAGGAATTACTGTCACAGGCAAAATAGACACAATTTGAGGTGAAAAGGTTTGATTTATTAACAAACAATCAAAACAGACTAGGGAAAATTAGAAATAAAAACCAAAAAATATCTCCCTCCACCACTCCCTCTTCCCAGCTCCCTACTTCCTCCTCGTCAGTGGCATGCAGAGAAAAGGATGGGGGTTATGGTCAGTTCATCACAGATGGACTTTGCTGCTGCTGCTTCTCAGGGGGAGGCCTCCTCACACTTCCCACTGCTACACTGTGGAGTCCCTCCAACAGGAGACAGTCCCTCACTCTGCTCCAGCATGAGTCTTTCACATGGGATACAGTTCCTCACAAACTGTTCCAGCACCGGGCCTGCAATGGGAACAGCTCCTCACACCCTGCTCCAGCCTGGAGCCCTCACAGGATCACAAGTCCTGACAGCAAACCTGGTTCCATGTGTTCTCCTCTCTCCACAGGCTCACAAGTTCTGTAAGGAACTTACTATCATGCAGCCTTCCTGCAGAGTTGTAGCCTCAGGTATCCACTCGCTCCGGCGTGGGCTCCTCCACGGGCTGTGAGTGGATCTCTGCTCCTCATGGTCCTCCATGGAATGCAGGAGCACAGCTGCGTCACGGGCTGCACCACACATTAGCAAATGCCATTCTTTCATTCCTGTAGTTATGACAATCATTGGTCTTCTGCTCAGGTTGGCTTATAGATAACTTATTTAACAAGTGATGTTTTTATGTTCAAAATGAGTTTTCTCTCCTCTTGGAAAATTTGAAGCAAGACAGATGAGGCAGTCATCCTGCTAAGTGCCCTACCCTTTAGGACAAGACATCATGCATTTGTTTCCTCCCGGCTTTCTGGGCTTTGTGATTGTGTAGTTTTCTCAGATAAAAGAGGACATAGTTTTTGTTTTACCACTTACTCAATCAAGATATGTCTTTTAAGAAGAAAGTCACTATTTAATTTCACTGATCCTGCAAATACAGTGGCGGAGCCAAAACATTCTTACAGATTTCCTTGTGGACCTGCCTAACAGACTCATCCCCAGTTGCCAGATATTCAAAACATAACGTTAAGTAGGCAATCTGTCCATTCAAAAGAGTTTGAGACTGTGTCTGTTAAAGAATTGGAAGCTCTTGTGTCCCCAAAATAGGCACTTAATGAATTATAAGACTTTCTTGAGCAAGGTTCATGTAGAGAACTTTCTATAACAGACAAAAAAAACCCACCAACAGCAACAAAAAATCCCTCAAGAACTCAAAACCTTCCCCCAAAAAAACTCAGCAGTGCAAGACTGTCCTGATCTTTTCCTTCCCCAGTTAGTGACATCTACTTGTAACCCCATAGCCCTGTAATGCCATATTGCCTTTATTAGTAACAGACCTGAAGACTTGTGATGAGTTTGCAGGGCCTAAGATTTGGCTTGTCAGGTTTTCTCCGCCTGAAATTTTCTTGACCTGCTTGCAGTTTTGTTTACTTGGTTTAGCTGTAACTGAGTCTTGACTGATAGTAAACTAAACATGAGCCAGCAATGTGCCCTCGTGGCCAAGAAGGCCAATGGCATCCCAGGATGCATTAAGAAGAGTGTAGCCAGTAGGTCAAGGGAGGTTCTTCTCCTCCTCTCCTCTGCCCTGGTGAGGCCTCATCTGGAGTCCTGTGTTCAGTTCTGAGCTCCTCAGCTCAAGAGGGACAGAGAACTGCGGGAGAGAGCGGGGCCACCGAGAGATCCAGCATAGGGTCCAGCACAGGGCCACCAAAATGATCAGGGAACTGCAACATTTTTCGTATGAGGAAACACTGCAGGATCTGGGGCTGTTTAGTCTGGAGAAGAGGAGATTGAGGGGAGATCTTATTAATATTTACAAATATTTAAAGCGTGGGTGTCAGGAGGTTGGGACATCCCCTTTTTCTATAGTAGCTAGCAACAGGACAAGGGGTAATGGGGTGAAGCTGGAACACTAAAAGTTCCACTTAAATATAAGAAAAAACTATTTTACTGTGAGGGAGCTGTGGCACAGGCTGTCCAGAGGGGTTGTGGAGTCTCCTTCCTTGGAGGTCTTCAAGACCTGTCTGCACATATTCTTATGCGACCTGATCTAGGTGAACCTGCTCTGCAGGGTTCTTAGATTAGATGATCTCTAAAGATCCCTTCCAACCCTACCATTCTACGATTCTACGGCTAATTTGTTTTATTTCTGTTTATCTTTGTATGTTCCTACCATGATTTTCCAATTCCAATATGACATAGTGTTCCTGATATGACAGCAGAGGCCTTGAGAAGTGAGGAATGCAGTGTGATGCAGGGGTATCCAGGGGTGCAGTGGGTGATAAGTGGTGAGTCAGGGGCTGGCACTGGAGACTGCATGGCTTTACATGACTCACTGATGGTCTGTTAAAGTAATATAAACCTGAAGTTGGGTTAAACTACTTTTAGGGGTTACAGGAGAAATGAGGAAATAGTATCTAACATATGTGAAAGGTCCTTTATCTAGTACATTTGGATGTGAAGCTGTGAGGCAATGAAGAAAGAGAAAGGTGCAAAAATGTGATTGTAATTATGTAAGAATGACAGAGTGAATCCTAAAGCCAAGAAGAGGAAACCACCACCACCATCCCCCATGTTCCTGACACCAAAAGACTCCAGGTGCTAACAACTCACCATAACCTCTCCACCCTTCAACTCTCATTGACCTTGCAGAATAGGAGATGGGTGGACATAACACCAGGAAAGTAGACATGACAGTCTCAAACACATTATTATCAGTGCTGAAACTTTTCCTGCATGGATGTATTTTTTCTTTTTCCACACTACTTAGATTAGGACTGATAATGATTAGACAACTAAGACTATTACACTAGCAATAAACTCTTGGCTTTACATTTAAGATATGTTTACTGTTTGCCTATAAACAAGATATTGAGAGTAACATACTTTCACAGACATTTGCTATAATTTATCGCTGTCTGAAAGATGTGCTTCATAACCAGTTGAAGCTGATGAAAGGCAATAAAAACGATGGTCCCAGTGCCCTTTGCTCATTACTACTGGAAGGATATTTCCTTATCATCATTGTGCCATTTCTTCTTTTTGTGTAGACTCATTGATCCTGATAGGGCTGAAAATGGCTGTATGGTGAGGTTGTCCCTCAGTTGTGTTATGCTCAAACATATTTATGATCAAACAGTAAACATGTATATATACATATGTACATAAAGACAAGAATTTATTCTAAGTGAAACTGAAATAGTAATAGTCAAACGTTGAGAATCACTACTAATCTAATCTAACTGCCCAGAGACAAAGGGTACTACTATACACAGAAAGTTTCACTAACAATAACAAATATCAGTATAGTGGCAGCAATATCATATTGCAGGGATAAAGGGTTATAGCTGCCTCAGTTTCCTATGCTGAAAATCAGAATTGCAAGTATTATTTCCAAAATTCTACTGTTGAAGCATTTCAGAGACAAATGCACTTAACATGAACATATTCAGAACTGTGTAACTACCAAACTAGTTCCAAATATAATAAATTTAAGTGCCTGAAGAAGTGAAGAGTCAAGGAGGGAAGGAACCTTGTAAGTCAGCTTTGCCACCCAAAAATGAGTGTGATACTGCACTACAGATTGATTGTTTGCTGCTCATTATATATAATTCTTCTCTTCCAAAGAGCTCAGTTATGCAGTGGTATCAAGTTCCAATCAGTGAACATACGATTTCAGGAACAGAACACAGTTTACGGAATAACAGACAATGAACAGCTGAAGTGAATAATTCACAAAAAATCCATAGGCTGCAATTTATTTATATAAACTATTTGGTAAATACTTACATATAACTATTACATTCATAGTAATCAGGAATGGTTTGGGAACAAAGGCTAAATCTCCTGAATCATTTATTCCCCAGGAATAATTCAGTTTCCTCTTGTGTATTCTCTGGAGTCTATCTCAGTGGCATGTTACCAAAAGGTACTGTGCATTAAGTGGAAGCTGGCTGTGTCCCAAGGAGGACAATGTGAGTGTTTGGAGTACAACATGCAATGTCTAGAGAAATACTTGTCTCCCTCCCAGCCAAGCTGTGGAGACTAAGGCACAGATGTGCCATGTGCCAGGCTCCAGCACTTCAAGCTGTTTCCTGAAAGTAAGAACTGATGAAATCAGTGCTGAGGCATATGTGCCAGAGAGAAGTTAAAAAAAAAAAAAACACCAAACCAAACCTCAAATATTAAAAAACCTCAGCAAAAAAACCCTCCAAAAAATAGCTTCCCCCCAAAAAAAAATGGAGATAACATAATTTAAAAGAAAGTACAGTATTTTTCATTAATCATCAAGTGTGAGTAATGCTTGACTTTTATAGCCAAATTGCAAAACTATTCCTTCTATTTATTGTTCCATAAGTGAAAAACAGCTGCATATTTTGTTTTACTCTTTTCCCTGGTATTGTTTTTAAGTTACTATTTTCTGAAAGACCTTACAGACAATGAGAGCAAAATAGCAATCAGATTTGAAATCTGAAAACTGAAAAGAGATTACTTTGTTGAATTTCCATCCAACACTATGAAATATTGCTCTCATTTTCCAAATTGAGATATTCTCTAGTTATAATTTATTTACTAGATCACAGTCAACTATATATATAGAAACACAAACAGAAATTCTTTTTTTTCCTCATAGTTTACTATCATCATAATAAATTTGTTTCAAATTCTACTGACCAAGAAAAGTTTGGGTAAGTGTCTTCTTGATTGTAGCTGCTAGCAGAAGAGCTATTCCTTCTACATCGGAACTGAAGCAGTTTTACCATTGATTTAAATGCATTGATTTTTTTTCTTTGTACAACAGGTACTTAATTTTAGTTGGATATTTCAGATTTTGAGTGTGGACAAGAAAATGACAATAAAGATTCCTTGTTGCTGATGGTTTCTTTAGAGAGTATTTTCTCCCTGTCTGTTACAATAAAGATTGTTATTTTCCTTCTGTGCTGAAGTTTTCCTGAATAAAAAGCCATCCATGGCTGCATGAAAGAAAAAAATTACAACTAAGAAACATTTTCTCCAATCAGTCTATTGAAATGTAGCTTGTGCAACTGTAAAAGGGGAGCTCTGAACAATGATGAATAGGCCTTGATTTCACAGGTCTAGGTGATAACTGAGGTACAGTTATTCCCAACTTGCTTGATTTTCAGTGAGGTTCTAACTAGTGAGGTTCTCATCAAAGAGGTACAGGGTAGCTGGAGGAAAAAAAATTCACAAATAAAGTCACCAAAATACCTAGATTTTAGAGATAAAATGAGGAAACAAATAGTGATTTTGAGTTAAACTATACATTTCATAGAGGTTAACCTAAGCATTTGTCTTGATTTTGAAGGAGTCTAGAGGTTGTTTTTCTGAGATTTCTTTTGCTGTTTCGTTGGGGATGTGGGTTTTGCTTGTTTGCGTACTTGTTTCTTTGGACAGTGGTATTGCAGCCAAAGGTGGTGGTTTAGCCAGGTGCCCACCAAGTCATAATATCATTCCCTTCCCAAAGTGGACAGGAGACAGAGAGAAACAAGCAGTTTGTGAGTTGAGATAGGACAGAGAGATCGCTCAGCAATTAGCGTCACGTGTCAGCTTGAGCAGAAAAAAACAAACAAAGGTTTGATTTATTAACGAACTATAAGAACAGGGAGATGAGAAATAAAACTGGATTTTAAAACACCTCCCCCAACTTCCTTTCCCCAGGACTCTCCTTCCTTTTCCCCCCAGCAGCGCAGGGGATGGGTGGTTAACGGTCAGTTCATTACAAATGGACTTTGCCATTGCTGCTTCTCAGAGGGAGGCCTCCTCCATTTCCAACTGCTACACTGTGGAGTCCCTCCCACAGGAGACAGTCCCTCACAAACCACTTCAGCGTGGGTCCTTCCCACAGGCTACAGTTCCTTATGTGGCCTCCCACAGGGGCAGCTCCTCACACCCTGCTCCAACGTGGGTCATCCATGGGGACAACAGTCCTTCAGGAACAGACTGCTCTGGCCTGGGTCCCTCACAAGATTACAAGTCCTGACAGCAAACCTGCTCTGGACTGGGCTTGTCTCTCTCCACAGGCTCCCAGGACCTGCCAGGAGCTTGCTCCAGGGTGAATTTCCCATGGAGTCACAGCCTCCTTCAGGTATCCACCTGAAGGCGTGGGCTTCTCCACGGGCTGTGAGCAGGTCTCTGCTCCTCATGGTCCTCCATGGGCTGTGGGGGAACAGCTGCCTCACCATGGGCTGCACCACAGGGCACAGGGGAATCTCTTCTAAGCACCCTCCTACCCTCCTTCTTCACTGACCTTGGTATCTGTGAAGATGTTTTCATACTCTCATTCGCTGTTGCTGCTGCAGTTCAGCGACTGCCCAACAACTTCTTTGCCTTCTCCAATATGTTATTCACAGAGGCATTTACTCAGCCACTAGTTGGCCAGGACTAGGTCAATGGTACAGTCCATCTTAGAACCGACTGGCAGTAGCCCGGTCAGCTACAGGGGAAGCCTCTGGCAGATCTTTGTTTAAAGAAGCCACCCATGTAGCACCCCTCACAGCACCAAAAAGCTGGCCCATGCAAAACAACTACACCATATTTCAACATGTTATTTCAGAACAGAACAGTATGTTTCCACATTTCAATGTAAAATATGTGGATTGCTTATTTTGGGGGAACTCTTCTGTCTCTTCCAGGAGAGCATGAAACCACTAGTTGATGTTTGCATATTCACAAATTAGTTTGCCTGAAAGTGTCTTCTTGATTTTTGAAAATCTGAGTCTCTTCACAAATCCACCTAGTTTAAGGTGCTGACCGTTGACTACATTCAAAGAAAATGAGGAAATCTGAGAGTTAAAACAAAACATTCTGTAAGGAGCAGTTCTCTAAGCCTAATCTGTTAGTGCTAGGGATCTCTGTAGTTGTTTTTATACTGCTTTGAATAAGCATCTGTCATATTTATGTTATTTGATTTAGTAAACATTGCTGAAGAGTTGAAGAAGTGTCTTTGGAAAATGCAATTGTAGAGGATGCTATTATTTGTTATTTTTTAAAACATCTATGTCTTTTTCTGAGACACTTTATGACACAAAGGCTCTGCAAGTTTTTCTAGTTACCTAAAAAAAGAAGGAAAGGGTTGTTATTTATGAAGAACGTTTTCAAATCATATTGAATTAAAGTGGAACTTGCTGATCTCCTCAATGATACAACAATTGATTTAATCTGATAAAACAAGAGGATGGTAGAAGTCCACTCTGAAGAAAACAAGCTGTTGTATTGCTCTTACTCTTTAATATTAACGTACTAAATATTTCTTACTTGGCTACAATACATAAGCAGGCTTTGACATGGCAAGACAGAAATCTTTGCTTGAATTGAGAGCTAACTAGGATCACTGGTGGGAACTCTTCAGCTCACATGGTTGGTTAGAAGAGACGTAAAGCACATTGTAGACAGCCTCTAATTCATCAAATGATAAATAGAGAATACAAGTCTAATGGGGAATGGCTGAGGAACCTGGAGGTGTTCAGCCTAGAGAAGAGAAGGCTGACAGGAGACCTGCTTGCTCTTTGCTGCTCCCTGACAGGATGCTGTGGCCAAGGGTGGGTTAGTGTCTGTTCCCAAGCTATAAGAAGCAATGTAAGAGGAAAAAAACCCTCAAGTTGCACCAGGGGAGGTTTGATTCAGATTTTAGAAAAAATTTCTTCCCATAAACATTGTCAAGCCCTGACACAGGCTGCCCGGGGAAGTGCTAGTGTCCCTGTCCCTGGACATTCCAAAGCCATGTAGCTGTGGTTCTGAGGGACATGGTTTAGTGGTGGCTGCAACAGTGCTGGGGAAAGGTTGAACTTCATGGTCTTAAAGGTCTTTTCCAATCTAAATGATTCTATGATTGTATAAAAAGGAGGCAGGTCAGGGAGACTTGCCCTGGAACTGCTAAGCTTCCTATATCACTAACTGTCCACTTTTCAGAGCAGGCAAAAATTAAAATTGTGACTAGTTTTAGGGATATAACTCTACATCGGTAAAAATCCATCTTGCTGACCACAGCTATTTGCAGCTATTGCTGAATTAAACACTTTGAAAACAGTGCAAGCCTGATTTGCCTGTCAGAAAGTGTTAAAAGTCTTGGCAGAGCCAAAATTAGAAGTTAAAAAGGCCTATCTTACTTTACCTTCTCCAGTAGTTCTGTACCTTTAATTTTCATAATCTGTGCAGCTTTAAATTCAACATTTATTTTTAACACATATATTTTAATGAAACATGAAATATAAAACGAAACTCCAGTCTGCCTCCTATGAGCATGGAGAGAAATCCTAATTACCTGTTTCAAAAGTGTGAAGCTCTTTCTAATTTTCCAGCAGCCAGGTTCCTTAGACAGCACTCAGTATTATAACTATTTATGCCAATTGTGCTATTTCATGCATAAAATTACCGCATTATTGTTGGAATAGATGCTGGAGAGATATCTAAGCAGGGTGTAATCACTTCACTTTCTATCAAATTGTGCTTCTGAAAGGTATCATAAATTTTATTAGAAGGCAAGAGGCTAATGGAAGCCAATCAGCGTTAATGCTGATAAAATTGCTTGTATTTTACATTATAAAATGGAGAGATATTTTTATCGGAAGATTCCCTTTTGTTTTATTAAGAGTGTATCATGGAAACTAGGGTACAATGGGACATAGAGGGTAGTCAGTACAGCTCTCCTGTTTCGGTTGCTGCCTTAGCTTACAAAAAAGTTCGTATCTCAAGATGCTTTCTGATCTTTGATGGTGTGAAGTGAGTACAAAATAGATGCCACTAACACTGAGGTCTGCTGGCTTGCACAAGACTTTGCAATGATGAGGTGCGTCTTTGATGAAAATATTAATCTCCAAATGTTATTTGTTCTTTTTATTGTTCAAGATAATTGTTTGCTATTAGGCTGCCTATTGAATCTGTGGAGAGGGATAGTTTTTATGACTCCCCAGCTTATTTTTAAAGCTCCACAGTAAAAGAATTAGAGTGAGTTTTGACATGAGAAAGATGAGGATCCAGAGATGGGGATGGAAAAAGGAGCTTTAACCATCAAGAAGTAATTGAAAGCGATTTAAAGAAATTGGTCTACTTTGATGGTAAATTAAAAGTTCTTTTTGTACCTATTAATAAAATGTTATACTTAACAGAACCACATTCATGCAGTCATTTGCAGAACAGCTGGCTCATTTTTTTTTCTTTTTTTCTTTTTTTTTTTTTAGCTACATGAGGCAAAACATAGCTATTTCTGTCCCATAGTAAAGGAAACCAAGACACCAAAATGTGCCAGACCCTAGAAGGAACTTAAGGTAAACCTCATATCTTGGAAAGGAAGGTAGAAGTGCACAGCTAGTAGCATTCTATGAGTGCATTGGGTATTTACACACTGTGTACGGTTTGGGATGCCTTGGCACTGCAGGGACAACACCTTTTCAGACTCTGAAAATCCCAGTTCAAACATCTGCTTTGCCTGACACAAAGGCACAGCTCCATCCATAACATACACTGAGGCTGCTTATAAAGCAAATATTTACACAAATGTTTTTCAGATCATCATTGGTAGTATTACTAATATTATTAGCGTTATTTGCACTGTAGCCACAAAGCCCTCTCTGAGATGGGGCATTTTGTATCACACACTGTACAAACATATGGCGAAGGACAGTCCTAGCACTGTCGGATTAGCAAACTAAATAGCAAAGACAAACACAGGCTGGGAGAAACAGTCCTGGGTACCAAGGAAGTCGGTAGGTTTTCCTGTGCTTAAGAAGGCAGATGACAGGTAGCAGAACTAGGATCACTTCACAGATTTTTTTTTTTCTTTTTTTGCATGATACATTCCTTAATTCTCATAATTCCACATTTTCTCAGATTTCCACGGGAGTAATTCCACCAATTCAGTCCAGCTTTCCTTCAGGTTTGGAATTGCTGGTGTCTAGACCAAGCTCCAGCTAATGAAAAAAAGAGTCATTGACAGGATTTGGCCCATTACTAAATTTATATTCCTGCCCCTGGTAGTTATGCATATTCCTGTAAGAGCCCACATAGTGTAACACTTGGTATTAATGGAGACACTGTAGGATGGATTCGTTCTCACCCGACTACATGTTTTAATTCAAAGACCATGTTACTGTTCCAGTAACAGAGCAGATGAGGGCAAAACTCTTTATTTCTTTTAATTCCAATTATGTTTTTAAATTCTATTTCTGGTTAGCTGTTATTTATTTCTGGGGTTTTATTACTATTTTATTATTACATTGCCTCTGTGTAAGTTTTTATTTTCTAATTTAATCCTCCATTTTTAAATACAATTTTCTTCTTCACTCACCAATAGCAGCATGACTGATTTTATTGAATGAAATTTATAACAATGACAGAACAAAAGGGAATTTACTCTGAATCCAAACTAAAGCCATGTTAACAATATATTTTATTTTATAGCCTCAGTTTCAATGGGTCACCAAGTCTCTCTGAAGTGAACAATCTGTTCTCATATCCCAAACCTGAGTATACTTTCATATATCTGGAATTAATATAATGTTGGTTAGTTTATCTGACTTTGCCCCCTAAATTGAATGTCCTCAAAATTCTTCTCTTGGGCAGAACTCAGTGAAGAATAGAGCATTATTTTTATGTTTCCAGTAAAAAAAAAAAAAAAAAAAAAAAACACAGTGAATTTTGAACTTGAAGTATCTATCATAACTAGTCAGAAAATGTTGCTAGAGTATAGTGAGAATTTCAAACACACACATTACACTCTTGGGCAGTTCACCTCTTCTGCAAAGATGCTGCGTTTGTAGAAAGGATTTTGTCATTGGAAAAAAGCTGGAATACAAAAAGTTCCATTTAAATGTAATGAAGAACTGTTTTCCTGTGACGGTGATGGGAAGTTGTGGAATGTTCTTTGCAAATTTTCAAGAGCCACCCGGATACATTCCTGTATAAGCTTGTCTAGGTGAACCTGCTTTACCATTCTTTGATTTTATGATTCTGTGATTTAATAAAACCAATCACAAGGCCACACTCTGACATAATTCTTAGCTGCTGTGTAACCAAGATACTTGCTTACACTGTCACTACTCTTATAGCCCAGTGTTTCAACTTGGTTCTTTTGTCTCTTTCGGTTTGGAGAGATTTTGGTGTTCTTTTTCATTTGTATATTAACAACCAAATCATTTTTTCAAGCATTACTTGTCATTACAATCCAGTCGAATCCAAGGAACCCAAACTCAGATGAAAAAACCATGCACACATCATAGGCATCTCAGCTATAGCTGAAAAGAGTTTGCAATGACATTCATTCACCATTGATGGTTATTATACATCTTTGGAAGAGCCTAAACTCTGTTTCTGTGAGTTGGGAAGCCACTGACACAGAAGTAGCTGAAGTGATTCATAGTCATGTGAGTATAGATTACCCCATATGCAGATCTAATAATAAGCAACAAAGTTTGACCTTCACTTGTTGCCTATAAGCATTAAAATCCCACTTTCTCTAGGAAGTTACAAGAATGTTGTGTTTCAAGGGGAAAAGTAAAAATAAACTTGCTCAGGTTTAGTAGTGTTTTAAGGTTCCAGGAGCATTCAAATTTCATTCAATCTCTATATGAATAACACCACACTTGTGATAATGACTCTAAAATACAAACATCAAATAGTTATGCTGACACAACACCGCACTCCAAACATTTCTCAAGTTAATGATGGAAAATATGAATTTCTGAGTAGTAAATATTCTGTATTTTCATCCAGATTCTCTTAACAGTGCTCTTCTACAGTGTCCCTGAGATGGATATCAGCAGAAGTACTCAATTGATTTACAACCTTGTAACTCATTTGTCACCATTTATTTTCCTTTGTATAAAACGAGACATAACTGCACAAACACTGGAATTCTAAAGTGCTGGATTAAGAGGATTCTGGCATGTTGATGCCCTTTTGTAGGACAGAAACAAAGAGAGCTTATAAAAGGCAATACAAAAAACATTCTGGCTAAGCATATGAAGCAGTTTAATACTCCTTATTCTCTAATGGAAGAATAAGGTGGTTCATATTGTGTCCTTGAGTACTTCATTGCTGCCTGTGCCTTTGAATTTCAGACCTTGAAGAAGAAAAAGTGCTGGCAATTGTATCCAAAAAAGTGAAGGCAGATAATAAATCCCCAAATACATATTGAACTACGCAAAGAATTATTTTTTTCTTTTCCTGCCTTCCATTGAATATATGCATAAGTCCTATGTGATGAGCAATAAATACACATCACCACAGTAAGTTAGCATTACAGCAACTTGCCAGGCCAGTGAAATACAGAACCTTACCAAATTTGGGGAATTTGGTCAGATGTAATGAATATTATCATTTATCCAACAAATATTACCTCTGATTTCTGGACTAAGTTATGATTACCTGGTAAAGAGGATAGATAACAAAAGCATTCAAGCTGGATCAGTGACAACATGATGTATCCAATATGCGAAATTACAATTCAACTCTGTAATGCTGCAGCGACAGACTGAGTAGAATAGATTGATTTTATTTTTTTATTCAAAAAATTTCAGCTTGAGCTCTATATCAAAACTAGGGTTACATGTCTTGTACAAGGGATGACAGTTTTGTGTTGGAGACATTGAATCAGAATTCTCAATAAAAAGATTCAAGTTCAACATTCAGCCAAACTTCCTTAGGCAAGCTGCTTGTTTTCAATCTCGTATTTATTATGTAGGGATAATATTTTCTTTTTCCATTCATCTGGCTTGTTTATACCATAAGCTCTTTGTAGTATTATTTATCTGCAATGATGTATAAGTTGAACCCTTACAGAATGGACCTATATATTTGAATAAATCAATACAAAGAGCTAAGCAAGAAACAGCTCTTTTGCCCTAAAGACGTTTTCAACATTTTTAACTCGAAAATACAAACTGTCTTGAAGATTTTTTTCATAAAGAAAGACACAAACAATGAATGGGAAGCTTAAATATCTTAATTTCCCACTAACCCTGCAGTTGACTGGAATCTGGGAAATGGAAATTTCAGAATCTGGACTTGAACTGGGCAAAGTTGGTACTTGAACCAGAACTGTCAACATTAGAGTTGTATGTGCATTTTTTAAACTGTTTCACACACGGTCGGTTCTGTGTTACCTCTGAGAATAGGACTTTATCTAACTGGAAAAAATAAAACACAACAGAAAGAAAAAGAAATCCACTGTGGGTCTGGAAACCTTTATTTCCGCAACAATGTATTACTTTTGTATATATATATATATATATTACAAAAATGTTCATTTTCAGGTTTTTCAATTAGTTATACATCTTTTGGATAAAAATATTATTAAGTTTGTAAATGTTCTATTCTTTTTATCTCTTTTATTGTGTTTACGTGCTTAGATTTTTAAAACTTTTTTAGCACATTTTTCCATTTTCTTTTAAAAAATTTCTTGCAGATGTTCTCCCTCATAATGTTTATTGATGTATATACCAAGAGTAAAATACAAGACAGTTTTCTATTATTTATGTTGGAAAGTAATGTGGCAATAACTGCCTACAATTGACAAAAGTATATTTTCCCCTTATGCTCTTGTTTTGTAAAGCTGCCTGGCAGCATTTTTTTGAAATCAGCAGTGCAGAGCAACACCCTAAAAATACCACATCTCAAAAAAATGTTGTGAACCAATGTCAGTAAGTGAATATAAGTACAAAATAACATCTCACTGCTTCAATGATCAGTCAGAGATGCTAATACGTATCATATTTAGAGTGCATAGAGCTACTTTTGCTGACTGAATATATATGTACATAAAGAGTTTTCCCAGTAATAGGTTTTACCAGATGATTTTCCCATATAAATGGTAGAATATAATTTTCCATTCTAGACTTAACATATGCATAAATGAACACTATGTGTTCTCATATAAATGAATGTTCATTAAAAGGATGAAAGAAAGGAATTCTCAACAAAAACAATTTCACCGTATATACTTAAGCATAATATAAATATTGTTGTCATATGCACCATACTATTACATATTTTTCCTGAAATGAATTGCCATTAATTTATAAATTCATTAATAAATTAATTACTATGACTGTTGAGTTAAACATTCAGAGCAGGGTCCCTATTCATCTGAAAAATAAATTGCAACACCAGAAAAATAACTTTTTTTTTTTTTTTTTCTCTTTTTGTTGGTTAGTTCCAGGATAAACATAGTCTCCAAAGTATTTGTGTGACTAGGACTGAACTGTCAGTACAGAAAGAGAAATAAATAGTTAGGAGCACTGAGTAAACATCTGTGCTTGTGATAGTTTAAAAGAATAAGCGATTAATTATTAAATTATTTATTATGAAGAAGAAATAATAGGTTATTCTTATCATTAGATGTTTCTAAAGTCAATAGACAAAGATTGACACTTTGTAAGATATTTAACTGTCCTGATTTAGGCTCATCGGGAACAAAACACTGCGATTTGCCTCAAGTACAGAAGACCTGAGGATTGCCAAAGGGCAGGGAGAGCTTAATTGCTGCTTAAGGTTCAGGACAAAACAGACCAGGCTACTGGGCTTGGGGAAGAAAACAGGAAATCATTTAATGCAACATCAACTAAAACATAACCTTAAACCTGAAAACATAACCAAAATAAAACAACACAGAGTGGTATAACAACGAAGAGTCCTTTAAGACCACCTTCTCCCCACTCCTCTCCTCTTCCTGGTGTCAGAGCCCTGATCCAGGTGTCTTTATCTCCTCCCCCTTGAATGGCTCATGGGGGTGGGGAGTGGGGCTTTCAGTCAATCTATTCCTAATGGCTTCTGCCATTTGTCTCTCCTCAGGGCAGGTGGGCTCTGCACCCGTCCTCCCTGCAAGTCTGTGGAGTACCTCACACACACGGCAGCCCTGCACAGGCTGCTCAGACATGCATTTATCCCAACGGCTGCAGCTCCTTTCTGCCTCTCATGTAGGTCTGCTCTGTGGCATGCATGATCTCCAGCACAGCCTGTGCTATGGCCGCCTCCCCACACAGTCCCTTGCAGTCCAGGTGCACTCACAAGGAGCTGCTGGTTGGTCTCAGTCCTGCCATGGCTCTGCATGGGTTGCAGGGGTACAGCCTGCATTCTCGCCATGGCTTGCAGAGGGGTCCTTAGTCTAGTACTCCTTCTTCCTTCTGCCTTCTCTGAGTGTAGAGTCCCCGTGGTAACCTCCATCTTGTATCACTCTTACATCTCCTACCAGCACTTCAAATTCCTGTCCCTAAATAGTGATTGCAGAGGTGCCAGATTGGCCCAGCCGGGCCAGAGGTGGGTGGGGAGAGTCCGCAAACTCTTATCGGGTCTTCACTGCAACCTGCTCCCCTTTGTTACCAAGCAAAAACAGCTCCTTGATAAACCATGACATTAACCCATTGTAAAATTAATAACAGACATCCTTTCTCTTTTCTTTGGCAGCTCACATGGTCATCTAGTTTTATATTTGGAGACTACGTAAAACAGCTTGCTGCATTTTCAAAAGCATCCAGACTCAGAGCAACATGAAGCAAACTCCAAATCACCACTCATGACTACACTCAGAGTTGACCCAAGACCTGTATGTGGGATCCCCAGAGTGTTCAGCCCAGTCTTCACAGCTGTTGAGATGTTTGGTGAAGTGTCCATCACTTTGCATGAGTTCAAAGTTATAGTAATACTATATTTTCTTTTAAATCCAAAATGAATGTTCCTCCTTAACTCAGATTTGTTTGATAAAGGCTACTGTTTAAGGGGCTAGGCCCTTAATGCAGATGGCTCCTAAATACGAATATGCTGTGAACATTCCATCCAACATTTTCTTAATAAAGTATCATGAAGTTATGCAAAACTTCCTGAAGATAAACATAATTGCTCTGGAAACTAGGCAAAGATGCTACTGAAGGACATTATCAATACTGTCAGAATGTTATTAGGATTATGACATTATAGAATTCAATGTTAACGTACAAAACATCTGTACATTCAAGGGCTTTCCTGAAAAACAAAGAAAATCCTGAAGGATATAGGAATTGTAACATTAAAGAAAAAATGTTACTGCTTTGATAAATACCCTTAGGATTTGCAAAATGGCAGCAAAGTGAGAAACATGCCAAATGATATTTGGCTTTGGCTCTAACTTGTAAGTCTGTTAAGAACTTCTCTTGCCAATTGGTGGAAAATGGATTACTGTCATTTTTCAAGGGACTGCACATCATTTTCCATTGATTGGCATGCCAAATCCTTCACAAAGTAATGAGTCAGGCATGATGCAAATCGTCATTGAACTGTCACTTTGATTGCATAGCTTTCTATCAATGAGATTAAACTGGTGTGGCATCCGAAAGGTAATGAACGACTCTGCTTGGCTTCAAAGGTTGGAAGGAAAATTTTAATGCTAGGCAGAGGAAGCAAGGGGCAAACAATAAATCTGTGAGTGACATCAGCCAGTTTCATGTTATCATACCTATGATTCATTTTTGAACTGAAATAATAAAATGTTGGTCATGGCTCATGATATTATATGGTTAACCTGGAAAATTTAACAACACCATCATACATGCTTACTCATCTGTCATCGCCATTTTAATGTGCTTACAAAAACTGGATTTGGAAATGTGATGCAGGTTTTCTACTTACGTAACCAATAGTAATAAAAAAATAAAAGTATATCTGCTATAAAGAATAGCACACAAATGAACACAAATTATATTCCACATTAAAGTGTTTTCTTTATTTTCCCAGCAAAATGATAACAAAACATCCCAATATCATGAAATGGTGAGCAACAAACCATCAAGACCTTTTCTTCAAATCACTTTTGATATCAGAGTGTCTCTGATGGATGTAGGACTGTTCAGCCTAAAGAGGAGGAGACTGAGGGGGGAATTTCATTGATACAAGTATTTAAAAGGTGTATATCAAGAGGATGGGGCAGCAGTTTTTTCTGTGGTGGTCACTGACAGGACAGGGAGCAATTACAGAATCATAGAATCACAGAATCTTAGGATTGTAACACACCTTGAAAGATCATCCAGTCCAACCCCTCTGCCAGAGCAGGACCTCCTGGAGTAGGTCACACAGGAACTCATCCAAGGGGTTTTTGAATGTGTCCAGAGAAGGAGACTCAACAATCCATCTGGACAGCCCCTTTCCCTGCTCCATCACCCTCACAGTGAAGTTTTAACTTGTGATTCTTTGGAACCTCTTACGTTCCAGCTTGTACCTGTTGCCCCTGTCCAATCATTGGATATCACTGACAACGGCCTGACTCCATCTTCCTGACAACCAATCTTTACATATTTGTAAACTTTAATGAGGTCACCCCTCAGTCTCCTTGAAGCTAAAAAGCACCAGCTCCCTCAGCTTTTCATCATAATGGAGATGCTCCAAACCCTTCATCTTAGTAGCCCTGCACTGAACTCTCTCCAGCAACCTGTCCTTGAACTGAGGGATCCAGAACTGGACACAAGATTCCAGGTGTGGATTCACAAGGGCAGAATAGAGAAGGAGGAGAACCTCTCTTGACCTACTGCCAACAGCCCTTCTAGTCCACCCCAGGATGCCATTGGCTTTCTTGGCCACAAGGGCGCATTGCTGGCTCATGCTCATCCTGCTGCTCACTAAGACTCCCAGGTCCCTTTCCCCTACACTATACCCTAACAATTCGTTCCCCAACCTGTACTGGTACGTGGGGTGATTCTTTCCCAGAGGCAAGACTCTACACTTGCCCTTGTTGAATTTAATTAGATTTCTCCCTGTTCAATTATCCAGCCTGTCCAGGTCTCAGCAGATGGCAGCAGAATATTCTGGTGTGTCAGCCACTTCCCCCAGTTTAGTATTGTCAGCAAACTTGATGACAGTATCCTCTGTTTGCTCTTCAAAGTCATTAATGAATATACTGAATAGTACTGGTCCCAGCACTTTTGGGACCTAAGGGACTCCACTAGAGACAGGCCTCCAACTACACCCTGCCCCATTGATCACAATACTCTGCCTTCTTCCCTTCAACCAGTTAACAATCCACCTCACTACCTGATCATCCAGCCCACATTTTCTCAGTTTTACAACCAGGATGCTGTGGGCGATGGTGTTAAGTGCTTGACTGAAATCGAGATAAACCACATCCACTGAACTACCACCACCTATCCACATGTTTACATCTCCATAAAAGGCTATCAGGTTGGTCAAACATGACTTCCCCATGTTAAAGCCATGTTGACTGCTCCTAATGATCCTTTTGTCCTCTATATACCTAGTGACAGCACCCAGGATAAGTCATTCCATCATCTTTCCAGGAATGAATGTAAGGCTGACTGCTCTGTAGTTCTCCTAATCCTCCTTCTTGCTCTTTTTAAAGACTACAGTGACATTTTCTCTCCTCCAGTCCTCAGGCACCTGTTGTGTTCTCCATAACTTACTGAAGATGATGGAGAGTCGTTTAGGAATGACTTCCTCCAGCTCCCTCAGCACCCACAGGTGCATCCCATCAGAGCCCAGGGATTGATGTACATCCAGACAGCTCAATTGATCCTTAACCTGGTCCTCATCAACCAAATAAAACACCTCCTATAGGTTGACTTTGAAGTCTAGGGCTCCAGAGGCAGTCACCAGCACTATAGAAAAGAGGAAGAGAAAGCATTCAGTAACTCTGCTTTCTCTGTATCCTCTTTCACCATCACCAAAATAGACAAAAGCTGGAAGACAAAAAGTACAATTTCTACTCTTTCCTAACAATAACATGTTCTGTTTATGTTGATTGAGATGACATTTGCTTTGATTTTGGTTAAATGACATGGAGATTCATCTTTGTGTCAAGATCACAATAAATCTGAGAACATAGTTCAAATCAAAGGTTTCTTTCATCTTCTAGAAATTTTTCTCTGATAAAAAAAAGCCTTTGCACTGTCTCACGTTGGATATTGGAATTATTCTATTTTATTTTATTTTATTATCCCATTTAATGTCATCTCATATTATTGTCTTTCCTCAGTAGAGCTAACAAATTTAAGAAAAAAAATGATAAAAAAGGAAAATCTATAAATTCATTGTGTCTGTTTCATGAGTGTCACTCTTGTAAACACTAGCTAAAGTTGCTAACCTTAACTTTTTTATTGCTTTGCTTGTACTATAATATCCTGACAGTGTTCAAAGTACATTTAGTTGGCCATCAGATTAGAAAAACTGTGTTTTTTCAATGTTTCCATAGACATAAACGACTTAAAGAAAATCTAAAACTTTCTGAAATGCAATCATTTGTAAAAAATTTATTCACAAGATGCAAGTACACTTAAACTCTCACAGCTTACAGAAATACTTGTCTTTAGATGGAGTCAAAGATTTGTTTAGTCCTAAGAGGTATTTCAACTGTTCTTAGTTTAAGTTAAGAAAAAAAGGAGGATAAGCAGCAATGCTCCATATAATTTTAAAGAATACATCTTTGAATAGATTAATGTCTGTATGGAAGTCTACATGCTTGTCATGGTTTGGCCCAACTAGCACAACAGCACTATGACAGTCTCTCATTCGGTGCCCCCACTCACCCCCATCCTCATTAGGATGGCAGAGACCCCAGTGAAGTGGGAGTAAAAAGATAAGCAAGGTTGTTGTGGTTTAAGACAAGGGCAGAGAGGGTTTGCTGCCAATTACAGTTCTGGGCAAAACAGACTCCAGTACTTGACTTAGAGAGGAAAGTAGGAAAGTTTATTCTACAAGAGACAGAATGGAATAAAAGCAAAAAGGGAGTAGGATGATGAGAAAATTACAACCAGCACTTTAAGATCTCCCTCCCCCATCCCTCCTTTCTTCCTGGGCCCAGCTCACTGCTCCCAATATCTCTACCTCCTCCCCCCTCAATGGCTCAGGGGGGCAGGGAGTGGGGGATGTGGTCAGTCTCTCACAGCTGGGCTCTGCTGCTTCTGTCTTCTCAGATGAGGATGACTCCTGGCACTCTTCCCCTGCTCCAACGCGGGGTTCTTCCCCTGGGACATAGTCCTTAACGAACTTCTCTGCTGTGGGTTGTTCCCAACAGCTGTGGCTTCTGCCGATACAGGGTCCCTCACACGGGATGCAGTCCTTGGTGAATATCTCTGGCATGGATTCTTTGCCACAGTTGTAGTTTCTGCAGTTACACGGTCCCTCTCTCAGGATACAGCCTCTTCTGGGCATAAGTTTAATGAGCTGGTTTGTCGTGGGTTCCTCCCCACAGTTACAGCTGTGGATATTGGGTCCCTTCCTCGGGACACGGCCTGCTCCGGCCATAGTGATGAAGGGTCCCTCCTCCAGGACACGGCCTCTCCCAGCCATAGTTTTAAAGAAGAAAATCACTGCCCCTGGCTCGGGGTCTGCAGTGAAGTGGTTGAGTCCCCACCATGGAACACGGCCTCCTCTGGCCATAGTCACTGTCCCTGGTTTGGGGCCTTTAATAAAGTGACTCGCTGCCCCTGATCTGGGGCCAGCTTTAACAAAATGAGTCTCTGCCCCTGATGTAGGGTCATTATCAAAAGGAGTCTGTACCGCTGATGCAGGGTCTTTAAAGAAATGAAAATAACTCTCAGCTTCACCAGTTCTCTCCATAGAATGCAGAGGAGTCTCTGCCACAGCACACCTCCTCCTCTCTTTCATCACTGACCTTGGAGTCTGCATGATTGTTTCTCTCACTGTTCCTACTCCTTGCACCACCATCAGAAGAAGGAGCAGAAGAAGGAAGAAGATGGAGGAAGAAACCTTCTCTTCCAGCTTCTCCTTAAAAAGTGATCGTGGAGGCGTCTAATTGGCTCAGCCCCAGAAGTGAGTCTGTCTCAGAGCCGGGGAGAGTTGCAAGCAACTTCTTACAGGAGCCATCTTTACAGCCCCTTCCCCCTTACCAGAAAAGCCTGTCATATCAAACTATAAAATGTTGAAGATTTATATATAGATAAAGACCTGGAAAGTCTAGGTTTTTTTTTTTTTTGGTAACTTGTTAAAATTAAATTCTGCAATTGTTTCATTACATTCTATCAATACGAAATTCAAGTAAATTTATAATTTTTTAAAATTCATTCTGTAATTGATTTTCAGAATAGAAGCCAATTGAGTTAAAGCCTACCATTTATGTTGATGCTTATTTAAAGAAAGCATTTTTATTCTTGGTGTGATTGTTTCATTCATTGGTAACTTCAACTCACTATCACATGAAAATACAACAGTGGAAGCCTTTTCTTCTGTCTCTTAGTGCCAAACCTATACTTCACTTTTCTTTTTAGCTATGAACTATGTTCATAGCCAGGTGCCTACAATAAAGACTGTTCAAAGGCAGAGGTCTGAGAACAAATGTCATGCAGTGTATTTTTTTCTGGCTGAGCTTTGGTCTTCATCAAGGTCTGACAAATATTGGCATTATATGTCACTAAGAAGTAAAAGAGCATGCTCTGACCTTCAAGAATCCTCACAATATGTACATTATATTGATGTGCCCTTTGTTTTGTCTCTCTTAGTTTGCTTTGGCAGCTTTAGTGATTTGGTGTAATGCAAGATTGTTTTACTGAGTTTTAACTGCCTCTTTTAACCATGAACTGGGCAACTGACTCAGTCTGACTTTTATGAGTCAGTGTTTTCTTTGCCTGTATTCCCATGATAATCAAAGCAACCACAGAAGACTGGGTTCAAGTACATTGTCAACAGTGAGTAACATCCTCAGGAGTTTTGCAAACTTCTTTTGGAGGAATAATCACAGTGTCAGACCATGTTTCTGAAGTTCTCTCTTTATGTCAATGGCTATGAACAGAAAATCAGGTCAAACACTTCACGAAATTCATCCTTCTTACAGATTTTTCTGAAGCAGCTGGCTTAAATGTTGGAGCTGATATTGTACCAGGAGTGGAAACCTGTGTAGTCCATAGGACTTTTGAGAATCTGAATTTATTCAGTTTAGAAGTGCAACTGACACTGTGCTGATGTTATATTGTAGTTCAGCGGTCTAAATAAGATAAAGGTTTTTATACCAAGGAGAACTGAAATATTATGAGGATGCCATTCAAAAAAGATAAAGAGTAGCTATACTGGAATGTGGGAAAATACAAATCATCACTTCATCAACACTTCATCAACCTGCATGAGAATGCTGTATTTTAGAACTAGAAGCAAAGTAAACATTCATGTTGGTAATAGTTCTGTAGTTGTATTTGTTTTAAGACAGACTAAATGGCTCAGACGTAGGATCTTTATAATCATTTTGATGTCTTATATTATTAACTAATCTTAAAGGTTGTAAAATTAGTGAGTTTGATCAACTGAAGTTACTCAAAAATACATAGAAATGTTGTTGGATTTGTATGGAATTCTTTCCAGTAATGGGGAGGAGCTACAGTCCCTGTAACAAGTTGCTCAAAACTTCTCCCAGCTCTAAGACACACCCCTGGGGCTGAACAAATTGAGCTCCCTTGCAATCACTTTTTCTGGAGAAATTGAGAGAGAGGTATTGGAGGTGATGGAAGGGGTAAAATGAGAGAGAAGTGACCATGGGGACCCCAAGGTCAATGAGGATGAGAGGAAGAGGTATGCTTGAGCCAGGGACACCTCTGCATCCTGTGATGAGACAATAGCTGTCCCACTACAACCTATGGAGAGTGAAGGTGGACCTGAGGTCTGTTGGCAGTTTCTGGAGGACCAAGTGGGGCCATGAGTCTGTAGGAGGCTGACGTTGGAGCAGAATATGCCTGGAGTTCTGCTGCAGTGGAGGAGAACCACAAGGAAGAGTTCATGAGAATCTGCAGTCCCAAGAAAGGACTCACTGGAGAGATTCATTGAGGACTGTATCTGGTAGGAAGGACCCCACGTGGGAGCAGGGAAAGAATGTAAAGAGTTCTCCTCTTGTGATGAGTAAGGAGCAGCAGAGAACATTGCAGATTGACTGACCGCAGCCCTTATTTTCTGCCTCCCTGTGCTGCTGAGGAGCAGAAGGTAGAGGTATCAGGAGCAGGGATCTAAGCTCAGGAAGAGAAGAGGGGTGAGGGAAGGTAGTTTTTAAAGGGTAGTTACAGTTTCTTCATCATCATACTCTGTCTTACTTTCTGTTTATTCTTCTTCTAATTGGTAGTAGATTAAACCAATCTTATTTTCTTCACCCAAGTAGTGGAATCTGTTTTGCCCTGGGCAAGTGAGCCCTCCCTCATGTGTCTTGACCCACAAATCCCTTGGTTAGCTTTCCTCCTCCCCATTCCACCAGACGCATAGGGTATGTGCAAGTTTCTGCACGGTGCTTCGTTGGCAGTTGGACTTAAGACACAAGAGAAATATATATACATATACATATATATATCTATGCATGTATTTATTAGGAAGTAGCAAGTAGCATCCTAATAATAATTAACCTGCCATTTTAATATAGTCACACGTGATCGAACTTCGCAGTTCTTTATATATTTGCCCATGTTCAGTTAAGGTAAAATTTTTCGAGTGTTATCTCTTGGCAGTTTAAGCTTTCTCGTATGCAGGAGCAAGTTACAACTCAGTAGCTCTACCTGTCTTTCACTTCTCAATCTTTTAAATAAAAAATTAAGAAAGAGAAGAAAAAAATATGAGCAAAAAAGTGCAAGTGTCCTAGTGTCTTAAAAAATCCTAGTCTTCAGAAGCACACATACACTTAAATGACTTAAGAAGCATTAATTGATTAAGGGCGTGATTTTTAAAAGGTCTTAACATCAACCTTTCTTAGTCCCCATTGAACTCAGTGGCAAGTACAAATGCACTTGCTAGAATTATAAGGAGAAAAGTAGACTGACTTAGTTACAATGTTTCATGAGAAATTACTCCACAAAGGAAATGCAAAACCGAGAAGACATTTACAACAGAAATTGGTTGATCAATGATAATAGTTATGTAACATTTCCCCTAACATTGATTTATTTTTCAGATTTATAAATTCAGAGAATAATGCCAGAGAGACATTAAAGCAGCAAGTTTGACCTCCTGTACATCACAGGCCATAGCATTTTGTAACATTATACTTGTATTGAACACGATCATTGTTTGTAACTGAAATATATTTTAGACAAGCATTCAAAGCAATGTGGAGATTTACAGATGATATATTCAGACTTACCTTCAGCCTCATCTATGAGTTATTTACTATTCATTTGAAAGTCTTCAGTTTTTGTACAGCTGGGTTTTCTTTTATGATATTATTCTAAACTCAATATTCATGAAATTTTACACTTTTTAATCATCAGCCCTGGTACCAGTTGCTACTGGAAGCTAGTCAGCATGAAGTGGTGTTTAATGTCAGGAAAGGAAACTCACTTAGAAACATGTTAATGCCTGGATCTGCCAATGGAGAGAAATTGGCTCCTTCAAGGTTAAATTCTCCAATCTACTACCTGACCAACCCTATGGAGCAGACTGTTCCTCATGAGTCCTTTTCATTATGTTAGAACAGGTATAATATTAAGATAGGTGAATCTAATCACTAGTTTCTGACCTATAGGTTGCACTATCAGGGTGTACCAATGACATCTTGAGGACAAAAGAACATAATTTATAGTTCTGGGATATTTTCAAAAGCTCTTTTAAGCAGTCTGAAAGGGCAATCTGGTCCAAGAATACCTGCAATAAAACTCAGTGGATATTTATATCTGCATTTATACCTAGCTATAGCTATGCCTCTTTATACCATATAAACATATTATCTGTTTCCATATGTTGCATAAAATAGACAGATAGAAGTGACTAAGGTATGTGAAGTGAGGGCTGCTTTGAACTTTGCTTCTGGATTTCTAATACAGTAGCCTCTTTGATCTCAGGCTGATCCCTACCTAGATCTGCTGCAGTGGATTTCAGTCCCTTGTGTGTCTGCAGGAGTTTTAAGCCTCCAGAATATACCTAGAGTAGCCATGAAAAGCCACCTGCTGAGATTAGATTTAAATGTGTTAGATACAGTTATGCATATTACTGGGCTACTGTTTTGGGGAAAGAAGAGAGTTTATTTTATTTTAAATTAGAGATATTTCCACTGCTCTGTAGAGTTCATTTCCCATCTGAGGAATCCACAGATAGATATGTATGTAAGTATTCATGAAAGGGAATCCGCATGCATACATATATGTATAGTTTCATTAATTCTTTTAAGTTTAGTTTGCATATACACAACAAGTCATATCCAACAGCAAGGAGAGAGAACAATGCAATTTCTTAGTCCTTATAGCTCACAGAATCTTAAAGTTTTTTAAGGACCTTGAAAGATCATCCAGTCCAAACCCCCTGCCGGACCAGGTCACCTAGATTAGGTCACACAGTAACTCATCCAGGTGAATTTTGAATGTCTCCAGAGAAGGAGACTGCACAACTCATCTGGGCAGCCTATTCCAGTGCTCCCTCACCCTCACAGCTCAGCCTCTTCTTAAGAGATACATAACTTTCCTAAGGGGAATGCAAATTTTTACACCTGATGGTGAGGAGATCTTAATACCTTGCTCTCTTAGTACTCAGCTTTCCTACTCCTGGCTAGCTATTGCTTATCTTTGTTTTAGAAAAAGTGACACTTTTTAGATTTTTTTCCCTTTTTTTGGATACTTTTAGCTGAGTTCAGTGCTTTCCTGTTAAACAGTATAAGATTAAGTTATCTAGATAAGAAAGTGGAAGATTTGCCTAACATCCAGGATCTAAATGAACTTCGGCCTCTAAGATGTTTTGGTGATACCAAAGTGGTAATACCTTTTGCCATGTGTAGTGGAACAACCTTAGATAATAGTGATGCCTGTAGAGTTTTTACCAGTGAAAACTTTGTCCACTTAGATTTTTCATACATGTTATGTATTTTGTCTTTTAAATATAGATTACACATAGGCTTTGAAATGCCAATCTTCCATGATCATTACTATTCAGGTATGAAACCTAGGAGTTAAAATAGAGAGCTTTATGAAAGTGTCAGTTCAGTGCTCAGTAGGGGTCAAAAAAAGAAATTTTAGTACTAGAAATCATTAGGAAATACTAGGGAATGAAACAAAAAAAATATTTAGATATTTGGAAGCAGAGATGTTTCAACCATGTCTTGAGTACCTTAAGTGTATCTCTCTAGTGCCCTAATCCCAACAATAAAAACTGGTTAAAAGACTCACAAAATGAGTAACAGGTGGTAAAATGTATAGTGAATTTTTATTGATATTATGACAAATGGAGATAACATTTTTAACTGTCTGCTAGCTGTAGTGACTCTGTGGCATCCAAGATTATGTGAGAATCACCAAGAAATTCTATTAACTGGGCTTGCTTTCTTGTCATTTAAAAGAACTACATAAAATTTCTCTCGGGACACAAATTCCTCACAAGTACTGTTTTGATAAAGTATTAAAATGATACACGGCTGCAGCAGTAGCTGAATATTCCAAAACAATGTGTCAAAAGAGTAACCCATTCATTCAGTATGTTGAAATGCATCATTAGGGCAACAGGTGCCACACAAAAAAAAAAGGATTGTTATAGGCCAGAGTACTTTAGAGGTTCAGTCAACACGATCAGTGACGTTTATTATTATTTTTTTTGAAGATTTTAAATTTTAGTTCATGGTTGTCACAGGGTAGACTCTGTACAAATTTATGTTGGATAAAAAAAGTCAATGTTATGAGCTATGTTAAAAGACAGATTTTAAAGTATATTCCTAAAACATCTGCAAGATCATTCATGAAATGCATTGCATAGCTGAAACACTTCATTTTCAAAATTAAAATTTCAAGTACAAATTTTAAATGAAATATATACTTTAAAATAATGATTGGAATTCTTCATATTTTGATAATTTTGAGATAATATTTCCTTAAATCTATGAAAAAACTTTTGAATGTGAGAATGCAGAGATAGCTATGTTTACTGTAGCTCATGTTACTGGGGAGCTATTTTTGTGGAGGGAGATTTTAGCTCAAAATCATATGAATTGGTAGAAGTCTCTATTTCACTTTTCAAGTAATTTTCTTAATCCTCAGTATTGAGATTAATAACTTGAAAATACACCTGGATACAAGCATCTTTAGAATTCAGATATAAAAAGGCAGTATTTTTATCAAACTGGAAGATAAGCATGAATTGCTGTCCTGCACCTGAGAATAGCAGAGCAGCTGAAGTCCTCAACCTCCACAGAAAGAGACAAACTCAAATTTTATTTTCTCTTGGGACAATTCCTCATTCACTAGGTTACAGAGACTTTCCAGAGTAGAAGGAAATCCTCCGTCATCCATCTTATTACACTTCACATCCTGTAAATAATCTTTCGCATAAGGAGGTGTCCTCTCTCTTGAAATAGTGTCAAAATTATCAGTCTTTTTCTTTATTAAATAATAAAAATATTTTAAACATTTCTACAAAACTTGAATAGCTGACATTTATGTCACACCTTCCATCTGCAGCTACCCCATAGATTAAGACATTCTCTTACTCCTTAACATGGACAGACTGTTCAAACCTCCACTTAGCCAAAGCTATCTGATGGACTAACTGGAGTACTGTCCTTTGATTTCCTTTATTTTTGAGTCCTTTCATGGTACCACCTGAAGGTTATTCTGCACTATGGTACAAAGGGGATTCATTATATGGGAAAAAAATGCCTCATTGTCCCTAGATACTCTGAAGACAGAGAAAATCCTTCACACCCCTTTATTTCATACCCAGCCAGCAAGCTGGCACAGCGTCAGAGAGAATGCAAGCACTTTTTCCAGTTGCCTTGTCAAGAAATGTAATATATAATAATACCCTGCTTCCTTCCTGCAGAAAAACCTTTTCGTTAAAATTGGCATCTCTGTCTCGTGGCCTTGAGAGCCTGAAATACAGAGTGCAACTTAATCAGCTAGAACAGTGCTGTGCTTGCTGTACTGAATGCACTCCAAAGGTTTCCACAGTGTAACGAATGGTCAGATGGTTTGTGGACTGACTCAGTTCTCCCCAGGAACACAGTATTTTGCCAACATCTGCATTATATTGGGTCAACAATTACAGTATTTCAGAGTTGCTGCTTTCTTTTTATCTCCTGAATCCATCCATTTAACTGTTATTGTGTCAGAATATACTGCAGTGTAACTATTTCTAGTACGTTGGTGTTATCTCATCATTTTTCTTTTGCAGAGCCATCCGTAGATGTCCTACAAGGTAAAACAAAAATAAAATAAAAAGAAAGAAAAGACAACTATATTATTCTGTTAAGTTCCTTCTGAGAAATTTAAAATGCATATATTTGAAACTCAATTTCTTTCACAGGGGTACAATAATTCCGGAACTATCTTCAGGTTCAAGTGGGTTGAAGAGACTACACATTCCTCAGAAGTGCACCCTCCCAGGAGAAAACTGCAGAGATGGGAGCACATGTACTGTGCTGAGGACGGTGCTCATTATTACATCTCATAGTAAGGTAGTTTCTTCCCTCAGAAAAGGTAAGAACATAGTAGCAAGTGTGTGTATAATTCTATGCAGTAAAGTAAGCCAACCATCTCTCTGTATCTATGACTTGCGACAGAGCCCATTGAAAGACTTTTGCACGAAAAACAGGCATGATAAACATGGAACAATTACACCAGTAACTGTTATTCTAACTTCTGGGGTTGTAAAACCAGAGGACAAATAATTTAAAACACAATATGATGAGATATAGTTGACTTTACAGTAATACAAATAATAAACGAGTGGTATGAGAAATCTGTGGCAAAGCTGGCAATTAAACCAGTATTTCCTAAGTCCCAGGGTGAGAATGGTAACTCCTAGACCATCTTTCTTTTCAACTTAATATTGCCTCTAACACAGCACATGTTGAAAAGCTCATGTTTTCATAATTAAGTGCAGCTTGTATTTATAATCAGGGACTAATGATTATTTTGTTAATAAGAACTAACAATTTTGCAACACCACAACCAGGCATAATTCTTTAAGAATTTTCTTTGTTTCATGGTGGTTACTGCCTTCTATTTGTATACTTGTAGTCAGCATTTGGTTAAATAAGCTCAGACATTTACAGATTGATGCAGTTGTTTGTATAGATGACTAGCATCATATGACCTGCCCCACGAAATCTCACCTGACCATCAGATCATGAGGTCAGTCAGTCATAGGCTTCTTGTAGTCTGTTGCATATGTTTAGGAGGACAATTCAGATAGGCCAAGATTCTCAAATGGGACTAGATGCCTATGCTTAGGCAGATTAGACTCTAAAGAAGTGAGATTCAGTTTGTGGATTACAGCAGCTAAATTTAGGTGCTATCAGTGTAGTAGTCTACTTATATGCACTTTGTTTCTCCAAGGTCTATTTATAGTTGAAGAGCTAGTCAGTTAATTCAGCAAGGTCTAGAGAGTAACCCAGTTTACCCCAAAGCAGAGATGTACATTTTATTATGTAAATTTCTCTTTAGATCTTCATAACTGCAATTAAATTTGAGGCTACATGTAGACATTAGCATGTTAGACATCAATCCAGAAGATAAATCTCAAACCTTCATTTAGTTGCCTAAAAATATATCTCTATTAATGATATCTTAAAATAACCAAAATATTTCCATATCTCTGGTATATATGACAGAGCTTTTACAGGATATCTGTAACTTATAGACTCACTTTTGGACATTGGACAGGATAACCTGTCAATTGGCATCACATGCCTAAATGTAGACAACAAAATTGAGGCCCTGATCTTGTTTTTTGGAAATTTATTTCTTAAGGACATTTTTTTCCCATGTTTCTGCATATACTCTTTATATTATCCTCTAGCTTTACTTTCTTTCAGTCTCTTTTTTACTATAGTGCATATAGACACTATGTTCTTACTATTTCACCTGTCACTAGGTCCACAGGGTTTCAAGCACTTTCAAGGCTCTGTCCTCCATGCATAAACTGTCCCTGCAATACTAGTCTCTTTTAATGGAGCCAACTCACTGTACTGTAATTTCCTCCTCCAAAAGTCTCCTCTTTTCTCCAGGATTGTGACCTTCCTTTTTGTGCCTATATAAGGCTTCCTATACTACTTCTCTTCCTTACATCAAAACTCAAACCCATTCTCAGTGGGTGTCTATCAATATAACAGAGAGGCAGGAACAGCCTGAACAACTAAACACCCAGGAAAGAGCAACAGCACCAAAGCCAATTAAAAATAGTTCATGAAGCCAAGATATCTGGAAGCAGATGAGTTCTCCCAGAAACTTTAAATGGGTTCAAACTGCAGAGAAGCTTTAAGGATTTTCCATGTTATTTGAATTTTAACCAATAGGGAACTAACCTCTTTAGATTAGATGCAAAATAAAGTTCTTTCTGAGAAACCAACACACACACACACACACACACACACACACACACGTATAAAGCCCTGAAGAACTGAGGTGAGATCAAAACACTTCTTACTTTGAGATTCATCTGGTGAACTTGAATCTTAGTCTTGAAGGTGAAATCCATCTTCTGAGTCCACAGAGCTTTCTGTTCCCTTGGAACTTCTTACAATGTCTATAAAGATTTCTACTCTTAACCTTTCTTGTGTTATAAAAAGCACAGCCACATTCCTCATAACTATTTGATGTCTTATATAAAACCCTTTATAAAAAAATCCCAAGATAGCATCAAAAGAAAAAGTTGCCCACAGTTGTCTTTAAATGCCATGCTTATTTAATACCGACATGAATATAGAGTCACTACTCTTTGAATCTTGGATTCCCAGACTAGCAATGGAGGTGCACAACCTAAAATCTGCCAGTTGTTTAAAAAATAATAATAAAAAAAAATTTACTCCATAGGGAAAATGTGTCAAGAGTAAAAAACAACGAGGGTGAGTTTTGGACTGAGTCCAAAAACAATTGTAAGAAAGAAGCTTATTTTTTTTCCGACAGCCTCCTGACATGCTTTCCTCAGCTTTGCCACAAAGTTGAAGTCTTTCCTCAGGAGAAATCTCTGTGTGTGCATATGTGTGTACGTGTGAGCTATGGTAGACCCAGAAATTTTAGACACAGGCAAGTCTGACGTTCAAGGAAGAGGGGAGATGTGGAACATGTCTTGTCAAAAAATAAGCTGTTGCAAATAGTTTATCTTTGAAATATGTCAACTAGCAGTTCCTTGCACTTCTGGTTTATTTTTATTTTATGATTCCCAATACATATATGCCCATATGTGCTCATGTGTGGTAAATGTACAACATGCATCTATACCCTAAGGAGTAATTTCTTTTTATGTTTTATAGTCAATATATAATTCTATGACAGTTCTGGTTTTCAAGATGAATAGTTTCTTCCTTTGTGATACAATAAGTATGTCATAATGCATTAACATCCTACTCACAGATGCAAAATATGGAGATAATCAAAAGGCTAGAGCAGGAAGACATGAAAAACTGCAATAGCCATCAGGTGCTGGGTTCTCCAAATTCTTATTGATTTCAGTAGTGTCTAGGATCTCACAGAAAGCAGAGATTTTTTTCATTGTTATCTTCCTTTTAAAGAAGCAAAGAAAACTTTGACACTCCAGGGCAGTGGAAATATATTTACTACCTCATAAATGCATACTTTTTTATAATAGTGCTAAGCAGTACATTTGCCTTGTATTGTAAGTATTTTAAGAAATAGCTTAAGAGACAGACTATAGAGAGATTTTGCAATCCTTCTTTCTTTCTAAATGTATATCATTCCTTCTTGGAATCAGAAATACCAGTTTTCACCCATAGACCTCTGATAGTATAAACACTTAGGATTTACTATTTACATTTAAGCCTCGAGGGCCAAATCAGGACTGGAGTCAAATCATGTAATCTTCAAATGCATGAATCCTCAGAGAACTTGCCATCTAATTAGGAATGATATTTGTATAACAAATGACTTTAGCATTGAAAAAAAACTTATTGCTTTTTTTTTCCTCCTTCTTTTTGTTCTGTAGAGGGGAAAAGATGGACGTGTATCATTAAAAAAAAAAAGAGAAAATAAAGGGAGGAAAGTATGGGAAACATGAGGTTAGAGAAAAAATAGGGCAATTAGAATATGTGCCTTTAGAGACAAGAATATGATGCAGAGGGATGAAGAAAATAAAAGAAATAAGTGAAGTCAGGAAACACAAAGAAACAAGATTGTTGAATTAAATAGGAAGTCCCCCAAAAAAGTCATACCAATGGAAACACTGTGTTTTTCTTGCTTATTTTCTCTTTGTGGACACATCAGGGAAAAGGCATTGGCCTGGTGTTTTTTATCTGAGCTACTAATGTTCTTCGCTGAGTGTTAAGTACTTTATGCAGATGAAGATCATAGAATCAAAGAATCATAGAATCATAGAATGGCAGGGGCTGGAAGGGACCTTTAGAGATCATCTAGTCTAACCACCTGCAGAAGCAAGTCCACCTAGATCAGGTCACATAGGAATGTGTCCAGGTGGGCCTTCGGTCTTGAAGGCCTTCAAGCTTTCTGTTACTGACAGATTGAATTAGCATTGACAAAGTCTGAATGCAATGGAAGTTACCTTCTGAGGCCATATCACTGTCAATGGAGAGAGGCAAGATCCTTACTAGAGATAATTCAAACTGCCCCCAGTTTTGGTGCTCTGAAACACATCTTGGAATAGTCTTTCTTTTCTCCATTGGCTACAGGGGAAGATTAGCTTTTGAATATACATTTGTAAGACTGCCATGATACACCTGCAGTGTATCATGATATACCTGTAGTGTATAATTTCTGGAATGTATAATTTCTAGATGAGTTGTTTGAGCTAACTCACCATCTTGATAAAACTAATCCTCAAGGGAGGATTGTTCCAGTGCATCCTAGTTTGAGAGAATGTCACTTGTTGAGCATATAGTAAATTATGTTAGTCTATGTGTTTTTGTTACTGTTTCTCTCTACAGCTCTCACCTGAAGAAATTAGTGACTTCAAACTCTTAAAAAAAAAAGGTATACTTTACTTCTTCTTTTTCTATTTTCCATGTCCCCAGTTTCACGTTTTGTCAGAATTACCACAGCCTTGTGTATGTTACTTTGCAGAATTTTAATCACTGGTAGGATATCAGGTGTGTTTTTAAAGAAAGTGAGCAGTTTGTGTACAAGTCTGCATGTAATCTTTCAGAAACCTTATTTATTGACTAAAATTTACCTAGCTAAGAGGTCTCTGTTCAAAAATACTGTGTCAAATACTCACAGTCATATGAGAAAATCCGTCTCTCTTGTGGTCAGTGAAATTTCGCTCATTCTTAAGATACAGAATTCACTTAAAGAGCAAAAATATTTAAATAAGCTTAATTTTACTTTTTAAAATCTTTTTCCTTTTCCCCGAGGTGGCTTAAAATAGCACTCATATTTTCAGCAAAATTTATAATTTTGGTACTAGCCATTATGAGGAAAATATAAACTGAAATAGAATACATACATACTTCAAAATAGATAGTACCAAGGCAAAAAGTGTACCTAGAATTAAATAAATTTTATTTCACATTGTTTGTTGACTGCTGTGCACATTAAGATCACATTAAATACTTCCTAGGTTAGATGCTAAGTTAACTATTTTTGCAAGATAAATCCTGTATTTGAATGGGGTTTATAAAACTTGGAGGAATTTGTGCTTTACATGGATCTTAAGTCCTGTTGTCATCTTCAACGATAAAAAAGTTATGGAAAAAAAATGTTATATAAACCTTTTAGGGAGACTTGATTTTGTTTTTAACTTTGCAATTTCGAGTTTCTTTTTTATTCCTCTGCATTTCACTCACCTTGTGCAACTAAACTGAGCTCTTTGTAAATGCCAACCGCCAACCACAGGCTACCCCAGCTTTTCCTTCTTGATTCTCCTGGCCCTTAGCTATGAAACTTTCTGGACAGAGGAGTCAAATTACTTTTATACAAGTCTGTGAATAGGGTTATAAACTGAAGACAGGTATATCATTCTGAACTATAAGAAACCATCTGCTGATGGCAGTGCACAAAGGTCAAGGCTAGAATATAGTCAGACCGTCCTCTGATTCCATCCATTTTGACCACTTTATTGTCATACAAAATGTCCTTTCCTTTGTTTTGCCTGTCTTTCTTTCCTCTGCCTCTTACCCTTTTCTTTGTCTTGCCATTTCTCTTTCTCTCCTCCTGTCATTCTATCAGTACTCAGCAATTTTCAGTTCTTACTTACATTACACCTTTCTTCAGCTGAAGAGATGCTGAGAGAAACAGCTCATATTACAGAATCACAGAATCATAGAATAGAAGAAGTTGGAAAAGACCTCTAGAGATCTAGTCGAAACTCTGCTAAAGCAAGACCACCTATATCAGGTAACACAGGAAAGTGTTGACACAGGTTTTGAAAACCTCCAGAGGAGACTTCACGATCTCCCTGGGCAACCTTTACCAGTGCTCCCTCACCTTTACAGTAAAATCGTTTTTTCTTTGTTTAAGTGGAACTTTTTGTGGTTTTGTCCTATCATTGGGCACTACAGAAAAGTGTCACCTCATCTTCTTGAAATACATCTCATAAAAATATATTCCCTGTCTTGAGCTGAGAAACCCAGAACTGAACACAGGGCTCCAGATGAGGCCTCACCAGGGCAGAGTAGAGGGGGAGAAGAATCTTCCTTCACCTGCTGGCCACACTCCTCTTGATGCATCCCAGAATGCCATTGGCCTTCTTGGCCACGAGGGCACATTGCTGGCTCATATTCAACTTATTACCAATCAGGACTCCCAGGTCTCTCTCTGCAGAGCTGCTTTCCAGCAGGTCAATCCCTAGCCTGTACTGGTGCATGGGGTTGTTCCTTCCCAGATGCAGGACTCTGCACTTGTCCTTGTTCAACCTCATGAGGTTTCTCTCTGCGCAATTCTCAAGCTGGTTGACTCGTACTAACAGGGTTTTCACTGCACTGGTGAGAGCATCTTCAGCTCAGAATGTGTGTATGCAATTCAGACCTACCTATACTTGGGGTATGGATATATTCCTACTCAGAACAGGAACAATGACCAATGTATTAGTAACTGTATTAACACATCAACTATACAGATTAACCATATGGAGAGACAGATTATGTTATTATAGGCAAGATATGTCAGTAATACTGAAGTACTACTACCTAATTTTTGCTTATATATCTTTTTCATCCCCAGATCTTTTTAATATAATATTTACCACAACTTTATGGTAATGTCTTAGTATATTTCCTTCATTGCCAGGTGCTATTGCTGACCTTTTACTAAAGGTTTAATTCATTTGAATCAGCATTATGATTCAAAGTGTGTCCTTCTTGTGGCTTATACACTCAGAGTCCTTTTGCTTTAACTCTAAACAAAATTTTTGCTTTATTTAATGGTAGACTCACAATTTTAAACTAGAGTTTAGAATTTCACAGTGAAAAATGCTTCACTTCTCATGACAATTATGAAATCTGTTTTTAAAAAGGGGTCAACCCCCCCTAAAGTCATCTTTATTTCTACTGGCAAAGTATCTTTTATTTTTCGTTCTCTTTTGGTTTTTAGTTCTTTTTTTTTTTAAGGAAAACTTAGTGTCTTTATTCTTTCAATACTACTTTAACTTGCAGCCTATTAATTTTGTAAAAGATGTAGCAAGTTATACATCACTGGTCAAACAAGAACTGAATGCCTTTGAAACTAATGGGGAAAGAAAAACATGTAGGAAAGTACACTACAAACTGAGTCGCACATTTTGGTCAAAGTATCTATCCCTTCTGTGGTGACGACTGTCCAGAGAAGGTCAGATTTCACTTTTATGTACCCAGTTGGTGGTTAGGAAGGTCTGATTCAGGTTTACGGTGGCATCAATACTTAGTTGTCTGCTAGGAGATGGGATTCAACATATAGGGGATCATTTTCAAAGAAATAGAGCTCAATAGTGTTAGTCTTTTGTGACTAGAAAATATATAAAGGTTGAATGTTATTATCACCAGAAGTTATAATGCTGTTGGAAATAATATACTATTCCCTAAGTTGTTACTGTTCATGAATCCTCCTTTTTAATAAGTAACTGAAATTAGAAGTTTTCATAAAAATAAGTCTTCACTCAACATAAAACTCTTCTGCAATTTTTTGTACAGCTCTGTTCTTAGTGAGTGCAGGTTTAATGTTGGAGTTGTTTCCATAAGGGAAAGAATGTCTGTCAGTGTGAATTCCTGTTATTGGAAACTGAGATCAGAAAGTAGCTTTACTGGGACAACTGGATTTAGAAGCTAAATCTTCATGTGACAGTGTTTTCAGCTGTGTTTTGGATTGTCCTTGATCTCACCTTAGTCTTACACGGCTATTCCAGATGTATTCACCTTAAGTTAATGTACTCCTACTTTCTTGAGTACTTGGACAGTTTTTTAAAGAGGGAACTGGTGCTGCAATGGGCTACTTCATTTAAACAACTTCTGTGGTTTTCATTTTTCGGAGCAACTAGAGGTTCTTTGTTTATCACAGGTAGACGAGTAATCATGTAAATCAATCAAAAGATTGATTCAGATGATCAATAAGGGCTTTGAGGTATAAGTGCTGACATACCAACAGGTTTTTAACACACAGGAAGACTCAATACAGCAACATACTTAATCACATGTCAAAATTTAAGGCATAATGACTTCCATTAACTTTACTTGTACTATTTGTATACTTAAAGTTGGAGACATGTTGAAATACTTTGCTGAGTCAAGATTATTCGGTATTATAAAATAAGGCAGTTAGCACAAAGACCATCAGGGCTGTCTGAGCTGCTGAAAGCAAGTTGTTAGTGAGGAGCAGGAAGTAAGGCTTAGATCTGCAAAATGGAAAGAAAAGAAAAAACTGAGGATGATAACGGAAAAAACAGCCTTGAAAAGATGTGACAGCCACAACATTCATGCATAAAAATGTAAAGAAATCCAAAAAGTGAAGGTCACCTTTCCACCCTTTCTTCATCAATTGTGTTGAGGTAATGCAGCTCATGGCCTATTGAATTTAAAGATCCCCTGCTGCTCTCAAATGCTGGATAAAGAAATACATTGTGCAATGAAAAAATTTTAGGCCCCAGTAGGGTGAATTAAGGACAAAGTGCTTGAGTACTGATTTTTTCTGCTTTTTGGGGTGAAATTAAACCCCTAACAGAGTCAGTATACAATTCCCAAAGGCAGAGGCCATTCCTGCTGTGGCTGAAGCCCAAAATGCATCAGTGATTTAATGAAAGCTTCATCAGGGATTCAGTTTTGATCTCATTTAGACTGACCTTGTAAAACTGGAATAACTTCACTGAGGGCAGAGTGATCAATCTGTATAGAGAAGACAGTACTGGAAACAATACACACCTACAGTCTTTGTTTGCTTTCGTTGTGCAAATGCCTGAGAAAAATAGAAAAATAAAACATCTTTAGGTGTGAGATGACATCCTTACCAAAATACATATGAAATGTGCCTCAGAAGGGAAAGTTTTCCTATTAAAGGAGCCACTTAAAAATATAAACATGCTCCAATTGTATTGTTAAAAAAATTACTGCATCCAGCCTGAGTACATGTCCTAAGCAGTAGGCTAGGTTATGCCTGCTGATCTTTTCAACTGGAAAATTCTTCCTAAAGAGCAGAATGCAACATTATGGATCAGAGTCTACCAAAAAAAAAGAAAAAGAAAAGAAAAAGGAAAGAAAAAAGGGAAGAAAATTGCCCTGCAAGCTGATAAAAGCCCATCTGCCTACTTTTGACAAGGCACTGTCATTCTTCACAGCTTCGCATCCTGTAGACATTTAGAGGGTCGTAATTTCCAGTTCAGTTTTCTTTCCCCCCCACCTCCTCTTCTGAGTGGAGCAATGTGTGAGGAGTAGGCTAAGACGGCCTGAACTAATTCATCTTGTGACCTTTTAGTGCCTTCAGAGCAAAGTGATTTAATAGCACTTAATCTGTCAAAAAACTGAAGCTTTGTAATAACTATATATTAAGCCAGTTTTTATGGAGCATTAGCTGAAGTCTTTCCAGTTTACAAAATGGGGTGGCACCTTGCCTCTTTTTTTTTTTTATTGTTATTCTTTTTCTTCCCTGTCTTCCATGAATCCCTGTTACTCAGTTACACAATTTTGTATTTAAAGGAAACGGGGAAATACTCAAGACAGGTAAAGCATGTATTACAGGGTCCGTAGGAAAGATCTCTTCCCATCCCTGTGTGATTTATGTCATAGGGCTCTTGAAGCTGACAAGGGATTGAGCAGGCAGTACATTCAGGCCCCTCTGGTAATGGGGGGGGGGTCTTTTCAGGCTTGGCTGTGTGCCACAGATGTTAACTTAGATTTTAAAAAATAAGCATTTATTTGAACACAGAGCATGAAGGAGAGTGTGTGACAACTGGCTGCTGTTTCTGCCACAGCTTTGCTTTCAGATTACTTTATCTAAATTCAATTGTTTAATATAATTTCCTTATTAGTAATTCGGTGTTAATAATATTTCTCTTTTTTTCAATATTTTAAAATCACTGAGGTTAAAGAAATTCTGGGCAGGGACAGTCTATGGGTCTGCTTGCACAATGTAACCACTAAGAAACTTATCTTTCTGTAACACAACTAAGAGTGAATATAAAAGAGTAATAAGAAAAACGACCCTGTCAAAAATCAGAAATTTTAAGTCAATATTTTCACATTCATTGTCACTCAGAAAAAAGAAATAAAAACTTGCATCTTCCAAAACAGTTTATGGTGAGAAGATGGCTGCAGTTTTTTACTCGGAGAAGAGCTTTTTCTCTTTTTCCCTGCCTGTTTCCTGCCTTTCAGACTAAGTTTTCATTCTTCAAATATATGACACAGCAATAACTTTGCAAATCACTCCCATTTTTACAGAATTTTTATTTCAATTGATTTCAGTAGCTGAAGTTGTGACTCTTGGTTTAATAATTTATTTATCTCAAAAGATCAATAGTTTAAAAAAAATTATTCTTGTTTCAAGAAACTCACACAAATTTCACTGAAGTTAAAAGTTCCCATCACAGCCAACACATTGATGTCCTCTATTTGACTCCCATCCTGCTGTTCTATAATATATTTCCTTTCAGGAAACAACTTGTAAAGGTTTGGTTGTTTTGGTTTATTTGTGGGTTTGTTTTTTATTTTTCAGAAAGAATTTCTGTAAGAATAGATAGATGTCTTTGTTCCTTCTGCTCATTCCCTGGCTCACAAGCTAATCCTCTCTCATGTGTAAACCTGAGTTCACTTTACTGTTTCCACCCGAGATGACTAATCAATTCTGTAATGTCCCCTGCTTGGCAGTACTCTGCCCATGGTGCTCATTGTATGGAAGCAAAGGAGATTAGATCCCAGCTGAGGGGCTGTGCTGCTTTGGATAATAGTAAACTCAGAGGTTGCCACTTAGTGCTGTAATTAAATAAGGCAAAAGTGCCAAATATCACAAATCTTGGGTTTTCAAAGATCTTTGGATGCTTGATGACAGTTAGGAATACATACGAGAAGTGAGTTTATGTTGCTTACCTATTTCATATCAGCTTTGTCTTAGAAATAAAACTGAAAAAACAAACAAAACTATTCTTTAGCCAGGTGTAAGTTAGTAAGATACTTCAGTGAATTTGATTTTGCTGACAGTGAGAGGTAGACAATTATTATTAGAACTGTAAGGAAAGGTTAATTTCATCCATAGTGATATAAAGCAGCACTTCTTCAAAACAGAGAAACAAACCACCAAATAATTACTTTTCTAGATATGAAAACATCAGCTTTTGTTAAAAAGTCATCAAACAACCAAGGAAAAAAGCCTGTATCTTTGTAACTACTGTCTGGTAAACCTTCCTGTAACATCTTCCTCTCTCTGTGTGGATCTCAGATTATTATTGTTATTATTACTATTATCCTAATGTAGTGCTTAAATTAGTCCTTTGTAAATATTTTATAAATACACAGAATTAAAAACTTGCACTGCCCTCAGAGAATGCAAGTTAGGCAAGATGAAGCACAGATAACTAGAGGGCATGATTTAAGACAGACAGTTCCAACTCCATAAATTTTCCTAGTCAGCATTAGAGTCGCTTAATATTTTATGTAGTATTCCTTGCTTATATGTGACATTTTGAGCTTCTAATAAAGCTACAAGCCTGAGATTTTCTTCCTCTCCCTCCCCATCTTTTTTGTAGATTTTTAAGTATCAAGTAACTGGCATGGGATTTTTCCTTCCTTTTTATTTTTCCTCCTTGTTTTCTATCATTATTTGTCAATAGTTCTAGATATTCCTGAATGAGAAAGTGTAATTATCATCCTGGACACAAATGTTATTTTTTTTCTAGAAAAGTGAGTGGAAAAATAGTGCAAAATTTCCTACAGTAATTATTTTCATACACTTTGCATCTTCTATACAGTTTTTCTCCTATTTATTCCAAGTAGTTATGATTAGTAAATCACCAGAATTTGGCTTTTCTTAATGCTTTAACATATATCAACACTACCAATATGATCAGCAGTTATGACTGCCTATTAAAATGTCAATCAGAGGCAGCAATCCCATACACCAAATTTCCTCCCTCCACACTACAATGTCCTTAGTTTCTAACCTCAGTGTCCTCTCCCATCCTCCAAAGGAGAACTCCACCTTCTCCCACTGCTCGTTCCCTTACAGACTCTTTTACTGTCAAATCATCAGTTGGATTGATCTGACAGATGATCAACACAGCCCAGATTTTATACAGTGAAATTCTGGAGAAAGTCCAGCACAGTGCTATCAAGACAACGAGGGGACTAGAACGTTTCTCTGAAAAACTGTGACAACTGAGCCTCTTTAGCCTGGAGAACAGAAGACTGAGAGAAGACCTTATTAATGCTTACCAATACCTAATGGATGAGTTTCTAGAGGATAAGGCCTGTCTGTTTTCTGTGGCAGCCAGTGACAAGACAAGGGGTAATTGGTACAAGCTGGAACACTGGACAGGAGGAGAAACTTCTTTGCTGTGATGATGATGAAGCCCTGGCACAGGCTGCCCAGAAAGGGTGTGGAATCTCTTTCTCTGGAGATTCCCAAACCTCTCTGGACAATTTCCTGTGCCCCCTGATTGAGAGGAACCTGCTTTAGCAGATCACTTCCAAATCCCATCATTCTGGGATTCTATTTCCCATTCCTTCAGTACCCACAAACTGTTATAGTAAGAAATTAGTCCTTCCTGTCCAAAAGCTGAAAAAAATATGTTCTCAAAATGATGACTGGAGACAACAACTGCATGACAGGAGTTGCCTCTCACTATCTATGCACAGTGCCTGGAAGCAAGAATTCCAGTTATGGTTAGCATCACTCAGTAGCAGTAAAATGTCATTAATCATGAGGCTCATTAATGACAAAGACATGCACAGTAACACTGTATTAATCATAGAATCATAGAATTGTTACAGTTGCAGAAGACCTTTAAGATCATCAGCTCTAATCACTAACCTCACACTGCCAAACCCATCACTGAACTAAACCATATCCCTCAGTACTTAATCTCTGCATCTTTTGAATATCTCTAGGGATAGTGACTCCATCACCTCCCTGGGCAGCCCATTCCAATACTTAACAACCTTCTCAGTTAAATAGTTCTTCCTAATTTCCAATCTAAACTTTCCATGGAACAACTTGAAACCATTTCCTTATACTCTTTCATTTGTTACTTAAGAGATCAACCCCCACCTCACTACAACTGCCCTTAAGGTAGTTGTAAAGAGTGACGATGTCTCCTCTCAGCCTTCTCTTCTTCAGGCTAAACATCCCCAACTCCCTCAGCTGCTCCTCACGTGACTTGTTCTCTAGACCATTCGTCAGCTTTGTTGCCCTTCTCTGGACAAACTCCGGCACCTCAGTATCCTTCTTGTAGTGAGGGACCCAAAATTAAACACAGCATTTGAGATGTAGCCTCACCAGTGCCGAGTACAAGACATCTCCTTAGTCCTACTAATGTAATGCAAGCTTTGCATTCAGTAATTTGTGTCTTAAATGGAAATGTATTTCTATAATATGGGTACTGAACCAAGACATAAACTTTCTCCAAGATTTTTCCACTGCTCTGGGTCAGGTCACTTAACCTGCGTTTAGTTTTGTTCATCTTCTTTTTTGGGATGTCAATTTTTCTTGACACAAACATTGTTCTATTATTCTCAGGGTCTTCACCCACAAAAAGGAACCCTGACCTCAATTACAGCATGCAGCTACTACAATAACAATCAAATCAGGAAAGAACGTTGAGTTTCATCTAAATGAAAGGTAAATGTTCAGAGGGCTGAAGTCTACATCTCATCTATGCTCCTCAGCTCTTTTCAGAGGCAAAGGAAAGAATAGGCACTTGTAGAAAGTGTTCCATATCATTTTAAGGTAAACATCTGTGGTGGCTTTCCTTAACTTCAGCTTGAGAGTGTCTGCTTTTCTTCAGGGACATAACTGTAGCTGTGGATGACTATTGAGAAATGGAGACCCAAATTGCAGAGCTCTGAAGTTACATGAAATGGTACCAATCTTTCAGCCTTGTCAGAATTCTTTTTCCTTTTCATCATCATTCAAATACAAGAATGAATCTTGTCATAGTTGTCATGATAAAAAAATGGTAAAACAGGATAAAAAGGACAGTGTTCCAAATGACAGTAAGTTTTAGTGTGAAAGCAAGTCTTGAAAATACAAGTTTGGAAATATTTGGAAATACAAGGAAAAACATACCTGAAAGAAAGGATATAGAACACAAGCCCAGGGCTTATGTTGTGTTTTACTGAGCAAAAAACATTTTTGTTTCTGTTTTTTTTAATTGAGATTGAATGACATAGTGTTCAGAACTTGAGGACTGACCAAATTATTCCTTTTAGTTTTTGCCTCTCATCCAAGAAAGTTCCAATACAGAAAGCGAGCTTAGTTTTAAATAAGCAGAGCTGACAATATACTTTTCAATAACTGCTTATAGATGAAAGTTAATAAAGTCATTGGGCCAAATATATACATGTGTAATTCCAATTACACTACAGTCAGGTTTAATATAAGCCCATCAACTTTGCATTAAGCCAGGGAACCAAGCCTGCTGACTTCAGTGTAAGGATGAATTAGATGAATGGTGCAGTTTATGGTATTTCTATATGGTTAGAATTTCCTTGACCTTTCTTTACTGCAGCCAAGATTTAATTAAAATTAAATTAAAACAAAATTTAAATTAAGATAATATTTTTCAGATATTAAATAATATTTGAACATCCTCTTCATGCTTGCTCTGAAAAAAAAGGAAGAAGTATAAGATTATTTTTTGGTTTAATGAATTTACTTGATGATCATTATATGCTGTTCTCAAAAGGTAAAAACATCCATGATTTCTTTTCTTTTAACATTTGTGAATTAATATTTATATCAAATTTAGTAACATGAAGTTATTATGAATTAAACCTTTTGAAAACTGTATTCTTTTGATTCCTGTTATCATGAGGACTTGACTTCTCAAAAAATAATAAACATTAACAATAGACTCTTTTTTTTGGTCAGTTAATTTAAAAAGAAATCACCATTTTAAACATAGTTACCAAAAGTTTCACATGCACATTTTTACATGGCATCTATTATTAAAGTTTTCAGAAATCACAGGTTCAATCCAAACAGCTTTATAGTCCATTTCAAGACAATGGAGCACTTATTTTGATATCTGCTTGTGGCAATCCAAATTTGATAATATTGGTTACTCCTTAAACTAATTACTTCAGATACACATGATTTTAATGGACTTTGAGGACAAATTCTGTTCAGGTCACAGGATAAGAGTCCTGTATGTATTATTTCCAACAGCTTGTATTCAAAGCAGAAGCATCAATTTCTTGTCTTATATGTACCCTCTATGTGATATATAATTTTCTCATATCATAGAATCATAGAATGTCAGGGGTTTTAAGGGACCATGTCTCATACTCTTAATTCCCTGAACTCTTTCTGCTTTGTTCATTCCTTCTTAGAGAGAGCTTGTTTCTCAGAATGTCACACAATATTTTTGTTCTTAGTATTTATTCCTAAAGTCCTGGAACAAAACTAACTCTCTAATTTAGAGCTCTGGTTGTATCATCTTTATGATTGCATCCCTTTCCCTGTTACATCAAGCTTACAGTTAATTTTAAGTTTCTGTCCCTTTTCTTTGTATCATAAGAACATCTAAAGTACCATGGCCCAGCAATGTACCCTCTTGGCCAAGAAGGTTAATGGCATCCTGGGATGTATTAGAATGACTGTAGGCAGTAGGTCAAGAGAGGTTCTCCTCCCTGTCTACTCTGCCCTCATGAGGCTGAATCTGGAATCTTGTGTCCAGTTCTGGACCCCTCAGTTCAAGATGGACTGGGGAGGGTTCAGCGCAGGGCCACAAAGAACTGAGTGGAGCATTTCCCTTATGGTGAGAGGGTGAGGGAGCTGGGACTCTTTAGCTTGAAGGAGACTGAGGGCATTAATGTTTACAACTATGTGAAAGGCAGGTGTCAAAAGAATGGAGCCAGGCTGTTCTCAATGATGTTCAGTGACAGGAGAAGAAGGACCATCTTCAACCTGGAACATAAGACGTTCCAAAGAAACACAAGGAAAAAAACTTCTTCCATGTGAGGGTGATGGAGCAGGGGAATGGGCTGCCCAGATGAATTGTTGAGCCTCTTTTTCTGAAGACATTTAAAACCCACCTGGATGAGTTCCTGTGTGACCTACTCTAGGAGATCCTGTGCTGGCAGAGGATTGAACTAGATAATGTTATGAGGTCATTTACAACCCTTAAGATCCTGTGATTCTGTACAAAAATTAACTTCTATTGGTAATAATCACAATGACAATGAGATTAAAAATAGGTGAACATTACCAATTGTTCTGAAATCATTAAAATTCTATCCACAAAACAAAAGAACTTAGTCAGACAGATATACACCTTGTAACTTCTCAAATGCAACTTGGAAATGTTACAATGCTAGCTTTAAATTTACATGGCGCTAACTTTTCCAGAACAAGATCAGAGTTTATGATTTATTTATATTGTGATTTTTTTTCTTGATTTAACCTTTATTTTACAAGGAGATCTCTTGAAATATTAATTGCCTTTTTTCTTAGAGAGACCTAACAAAGGTAGACAGCAAGGTAGTAGTCATACACAGCAGGAATAGAAAGAGAGAGCGAGAAGTTTTCAAGAAGGAAGGCAAGAGGGAAGAAAAAAAGAATAAGTAGATATAAAGAATAACTTTAAATAATACAGCTTTCCTGTATATTCTGAATGCAATAATTTCTTTTCATAATCTCAAAAATGATCTCCAATTTTTCATCATTTTATAACTATTTTTTTAGCACAACAATTTATTTAAAGATGCAAAATAGCATAAAAATAAATAAATGAAGCTTCAGTACATGCATCTAAGAAAGAGAAGTGTTATAGTCCTATTTTGTCTATAAGGAAGAGTAAGACTCATGCTCATATCCAACAAATTATTTAGGGTTCTGGAACTAAGACTATTTTTTCCATGATAAAGAAGTTATATTAAACACATAGTCTCCTTTTGTGAAGGGTACAGTGAATCTAGCAGTTGGCTAAAATTTCCATTCTCACCAGATGGACAATGACAATTTTAGTTGGGTGAGACATCTGGAGAATATCCACTTTAGTCTCATTCTTAGAGCCTTCTCTGGATGATTTTTTAATATCTCCAAGGGTGGAGATTCCTTAATGTCTGGAATTTAACTCCAACATTTTATCACTCTCATGGTAAAGATCTTTTTCCTTACATCTTGTAATAATTTGCCTTGCTAGAACTTCTGTCTGTCATTGTTCAAAGGAAAGGCCTATTTGAAAAACTAAAACCGTCTTAAAATTGTCTCTGTTACCTTCTGAAAGTCATAAAAAATCTATAGCAAAATTACTCTCTCTCTCTTAAGATTTACATCCCTACTGTTTAACACCAAGTAATCCTTGGGAATGTAGCAGTCAGTGAGAAACAAGTTCAACGCATCTCTGTTTACCAATGCTTTCACTTAAGAATTATGCCCAGCCTCAGAAGATAAAATTCCCTCTTTAACTGTAATGGTTAGAGGACTTCTGGAGGTGTGAGACCTTGTTTCACATTAAGAAAATCCATAATAAATAAAATGCCTTTCTTTCACCCAAGACAGCAGTGAGATTATTTCACCCCTAAAAAGAGATTTGCATTTTCCAACAGAACATGACACCTCACTTTCTTCTGGCCTTCAGCCCTCATTGAACCTGTCTAGCAGTTGCTTTAACTCCACTATCTCCTCATTTTTATTAAAAGAAAAATAAAACCCAAACTCTGAATTACTTTTCCATCTAAATCATACCTCCTCTTCCTCCACACTTCTCCTTTCATTCCCTTTACCCTTTCCCTCTTCATGTTTTACTTTCCTTCCAGTCTCTCTTTTTATTTCCGTGTTCTTTTGGTGAAGACAAAACACAGCTCATCCAGATGAACATGTTAAAAGAGTGTAAAAGCAGCTTGTTCAATCCTTTCCACTACTGTATTGCCTACAACACTGCCAATAACATGCTCCAGTGCTCCATAAGGCTTTCACTTCCCTCTCTGACAGATGCCCAAAAGCAATACACACCCCAGCTTCATCAAACTTGCACTTTAATGGAAAACTTGAACAGCAATCTCCCACACTTTTATATCAGCACCTTTGTCTCCAACACACTTCGTAACTTCCATTTGGAAAGTTATTCTGCCTTAATGCTGTTAAGGACTTTGACACACAAACTCGTCACTGCAGGGTAATTTACAAAGCATCAGAAGTTCCCTGGTAGCTGCATGCACGTTCTTATCCCAAGATACTCTTCAGCAGCCATGAGTTAACTTAAACCTCTCTCTCTTAAAGGGTACAAATTCACATTTATGGTGAAGCTGGTACCTAATTTGTTCCCCTTCCAGCGCCAATGCCAGGCTATATCACTCAATGTCTCCTTGAAGGACTGTTAGAGTATGCATACAAATTCTTATGACACTTGTTATCTCCTATACGGGGAGATAAGCAGAAATGATGATAAATCATGAGGAAGCATTTCCTTTCTCAGTCAGTAAGCAGGACATTCAGCAGTAGTCTCTGGCCAGCATCATTTAGCAATACCTATTAACTGCAGAGGGAGAAAAACCCACATCAGGTAGAGATTATCTGGAAAGGTGTTCACATGATGTAAAGTCTGGTGTTGTGTGAAATTCTCTCCTGTGAAGAAGGTTAGCACAAGGTTTTTTTTGCAGGGGGTAAATGTTACTCTCACAGAGCAGTGCCGGCAGCAGCAGTCTTAGCTGCCTTGGCAGATAAGCACAGCTTTTCATTCCCAACAGAAAAGCAGCATTAATATCTCTAAGAGTTAGGTTCTATAAAAATCACAGTGCTGACATTAAAAAAAGCCAAAAATCCAAAACTTCAAAATCAAAACTCTGGTGCTTGAAAACAGCATATTCAGGGTACTATTGGCCCCATCATCTTTTAATAAGGATGACTTCCCAGCATGATGCTTAATGGGGCCTTCATAGTTATCATGATGCAGATCTTCATCATTTATTTTACATTCATTTTTGTCATTATTCTGCTCCCAAAATGTCTCTTTCTCCCAAGATGGCCTTGAAGTCAATGCAGCAGGATCTCTTGAGTCCTATGGGTATACAAGGATGGGGACTGATAAGCCTAATTCTCTCTGCTGAATTGAAGGGGGTACAGATGAGATCTGTAGAACAAAAGATCTGGTAGTTGCTTTAGCTACAATCCTTTGATGAAAAAATAAAAAGTATGCTTCATGCTAACTCCTCCTTAATAAATTTACCTTAAATCTTAGATGTGGAAGCCTGCATAGGGGAGACAGGACATTTCTCCTACCTGTCCCTGCTTTTCTCCAGTGATCATGAAGCCTTAGAAACAGCTTGCCACAGTGTTACCACACTCTAGTCAAGCAAGGTCAGTACTGCTGTAATGAGCAACTCTGTATGTATTCAGCACACCTCCCCCGTTCTCTTCCATCAGAAGGAGCAAGCTCTGTTTCAACTGAATTCACAGCAATGAAAACCATTACTGAAGGTGGGGTGCCTGTCTGTAAAAACCAAATCCAACCAGACCAATATGCCTCTCAGGGAAAGCTTCATCAACCCAGCTTAATGTGAATTCTCTTACCAGACCTTCCCAAGGCAGAAGGGAGAAAAATGCACATTTGCTCACAATCGGCACAATGACTTTCCAATGCGTATATCCTCAAAACAACTGGTGCAGCCCTTCCAGAAAGTCGGTCATTTACCAGTTGGTACACATATTTGACTGGTGATTTTGCGTCCATAAGTCCTGATAATGTCTTATGTGAGACTTGTGCATATAGAATCAATTCATTGTGCTTGAATGGATAATAAGAGACATCTTGCAATCCCTTACTTCATTCTGATCCTCCACTCCAAAAGAGCACGTAACATTTTATAGCAGCATTTGACCAAAGACTGCATTTTGAGGGGCAAAATAGGACCACATATCCTCAGAGAAGGCATTCTGTAGAGCCAAGCCTGAGAAAGGCAAACAAGTTCCCACAACAGTGTGGGACCATCATGAACTGAGTACGCTGCCAGCCTAGAGGCAGACAGTATCCCACTTTACATTCTAGGCTGCTACATGAGAGGGAAGTTCAGGTTTCTGTTAGCAGTAAGTAGTACATTGAAGCCCTTCACAGGGTTTTGCTTTGTACTATTAATGTGCATTAATTTCAGCATGTATGATAAGTTTTGTGGCTGGCATCACAACTCTGTGTATGCTTCAAAACAAACTAAATCAGAAGGTTACGAGAGTAAAATCCTGGATTGTTTTCACACAGCATAGCATGGCAGCCAGGTGGACTTAAGCACAGGTCTGAGTGGAAGGACTTGTTAACTTGAGTTCAAACCCAAACAGCACATGGACCCAAAGGATATGGCTGTACTGGTAAATTAAATGTTCCTATGCTCTGCAGCCAGCTGGCATCAAGCAGTCTGCCTTTATGCTGGTAAACTTTACCACTTTCCAAAGCAGTTGGGAGATTGCAAATTGAAACAAGACAATTTCATGCTGGGAAACAATCCATTTGGTTAGTAATATTATCATGTTTCAATACCCAGGCACACTTGAATTTACTGGTATAAACACAGTCAATCTGTCTCATCTAGAGCAGATGAAGTATCCTTATCCTGTTTCCATGCCACTTTTTACATTACTGAACCAAAGGCATCTGTGAGGTAGCTGTACCCATGATATCAGAAGCACTTTTTTTCTCCAAACCATATAAGTACACCTGGGATGGGACTTTGGAAAGAGCTCTAAGCCAATGGCATCAGTGTTAGATAATGGTTGCTACATCAGCTCCATAGCGGCAAAGATCTAATTTGGTTATTCTGTCACCACACACAAGGATTAGAGAGGTATTGACTGCTGTGGCATAATTTCCAATGTAGCTGTAAATTCCTCTTGCTGCAGCATAACTCTTCAGATAGTCCAACTCAAGTTTAAGTATTGTGCTGTTATGAATGTCCTACAGAGAAATGCCTGTTATACTACCACCAGAGCAGTTAGACAATCAATCAACCAAATAAAGTAAACTTCTCTAAAAGTGGAGAAAGTGTATGTATTGATGTGCTCTTTTGATATTTCTTGTGGGAATAAGTCCGCTTGTTGCACTGGAATGGAGCAGATCATAATATTTTGCTTTACTGAAATTATCCTTCTATAAAAATGGGGAGGATATTGTAGTGGGTCTGGGATGGTAGTGATTTTCCACAGCAGCTCTTGCAGTGCTGTACTTCCTGTTGATATCAATATTATGACTACTGCTCACACAGCATCAGGGCTGTCCCTCCAGCATTCCTTCCCCCACCTTCACCAATAGCTGTGGGTGAGCACGATCTTAGGAGGGACCACGGCCAGAACAGCTGACCCAGGCTGACCAAGGAGATATTCCATACCATATGACATCATCTCAGTAATAAAAACTGGGGGAGAGGAGCAGGAAGAGGAGGCAAAATTCATTTCTGGCCTTCCCAAAGCAACCGCTACACATACTGAAGCCCTGCTTCTCGGGAGGTGGCCGGACATCGCTGCTGATGGGAAGTAGAGAGTAACAGCTTCATCTGCTTTTACTTCACTTCCCGCACATGTGGCTTTGCTGTTTCTTTATTAAACTACTTTTAACTCAACCTATGAGACTCCCATCTTATTTTCTCCCCTTCCCTGGCTTGCAGAGGAGGTGGGGGATAGAGAGATGTGGTGGGCACCTGGCATCCAGCCAGGCTCAAACTACCACAGATATAATTTATTTTCATACCTACAAAATTGTAAGGATTGTTTATCATTCAAGGCAGCCATAAAGGACATCCACAATAGGAATGAAGCAGGAAATGTTTAACAGTACAAAGCTGAATTTCAAGATAGAGATTGTATTTCTCCAGCTAAAGACAGGAGATTGGTAATTGTCAAGTGTTTGTTTCCATTTTAAAATTGGTTTCTATATGGTAATAGTTAACTTCAGACATGCTTTCAGCTTTCCTAGGCAAGCTATCCAAGCTACAACCTGGTAACAATAACATAGTTTTACAAAGTTGATATTCCAAAAAGCACTGTGATATTCTCAAGATTCAAAAGTGTATCTAGTTTCCGTGTCTGAGTGTTCATGACTTCAAAGGCAAAAAAAACACAAGGAAAAAAAAAAAGGATTTTCAAAATACTCTTTGGAAAATAAACCCCAGGCAAAGAGACAAACAAGATCCAAAAAAAAATCTCAAAATGCCTTTGATGAAAATATTGTTGTTGTATTTATTTATTTAAAAATCTATATGATGGTTCTGACATTACTACTGTAATGTTTTGTGAAAATACAAAAAAAAAAAAAATCCTAATAATAATTTTGCATGCTGGAGTAGTTCTTTGTCAACAGTAACAGCAATAACGTACAAGCCTGAAGTTTAGGTAGCAGCCAACGCAGCTCAGCCTTTTGCCAAATTCGACACTGAATTTTAGACTGAATTTATAACTGACCCCGATTTTCAATAGCTGAGATTTCCCTTATCACAAGCACATGAATGAGTGAGAGTGAGGTAAATGAGACCTGAAGAGAAGATTTTCACATGCTGCCTCAGAGGATTAACTTTAACATGTAATTCTTTCTGATTTGATCTTTTGCAGAAGGGATTGATTTGCTTAAATTTTTTTGGTTTGGTTGCTTTATTTCTGGAAATCAAACAACACTTACATCACCCTGTTTTTTCCCATTTCCTTTTCTTTCCACATCACTAAAAATTTACATCTAATCCAGTGGAACCATGTATTGACACATGAAGAACATAAGTCAGTGAAACTTCAGGAAGTTCGCTAGGGACTTTGTTCTTTCCAGTAATTTCACTTGGAAGATACTCTAAAATTTCACAGGGTAATGGTGGCTTACCTCCAAAAGGAAAGTTTCTGCTAACTTTCTTTCTGCAAAGTAAAGGAGGGAATTGTAGAGGTGAGCACAACTCGTGTTACAATCCTTTGGCACCCTTTGCAAGATGAGAATAATTTCCACAAAATTAGGTAATATACTGTACAAAGCAAAGGTGTGTAGCTAGCCCTAAGTACTGAGCTACCATGCCCAGTATAGCTGAGATGCCTCACAAACACCACAAATCAATTACATGTACATTGTTGTGCGAGTGGTAAATGAGGCAGAGAGTTGTTTGTTTGTTTGTTTTTGTTTTGTTTTTTATAAATAGCCCTTCAGATTCTGCACTTCAATTCTTAAAGGAAGACAAAGCCAAGAAGCGAAGCCAATAAAGACTCCACAGCCATACAGTATGATCAATGATATTTATGGGCAGTGAGAAGCTCTACATTCAGCAATTTCCCAGGTCAACAAGGAACAGATGGAGAAAAAAAAAATTGTGAAAAAGGGAAAGGAAAGGCCATCTTGTGACTTAACACCAGCAGGTAGATGTTAGAGCCAATATAGTACTCATGGATAAAATAGCGTGTTAATTAAATTGAAAATACTCTTTAGAGAAGATGTGGAAGCTGAAAGATGAAATTACCTTTCTCTCTTGCTACTTGAAAAACACATATTGCTATTGAAAGCACGTATAAGATCTTCCTTAACCCTCTGCTCTCATCTGGGGAGAGGAAGGGAGGGAAAACAAAAGGTAAGTAATTTAATGCAAATAAAATGTTTAAATATCCTGACCTGATAGTGCCAGATATATGTTGCAATATGGCCTATACAGATATTTTAATAGAATCATAAAGTCATAGAATGGTGGGGGTTGGAAGGGAATTCTGGAGCTCATGAAGTTGAATCCACTGCTAAAGCAGATTCACCTCAATCATGGGGCACAGCAGTGCTTCCAAATGGGTTAGGAAACCTCCAGAGTTGAAGAGTCCATATTTTCCCTGGGCAGCCTGTGCCAGAGCTCTGTCGTCCTCACAGTAAATAAGTTTTTCCTTGTGTTTAAGTGGAACATTTTGTGTTCCAGCTTGCATTCATTATCCTGTGCCCTGTCATTGGACACTACAGAAAAAAAGTTGTTACCACATCCTTCTGACATTTGCCTTTTAGGTGTTTACAAGTGTTAATAAGGCACTCCCTTTAATCTTCTTTACAGACCAAGGTTAAACAGTCCCAGATACTGCAAACTTTCCTCAAAAGAAATATGTTCCCATCCCCTGATCATCTTGGTAGCCCTCTACTGGACTGTTTCCACCAGTTCCCTGTCTCTCTTGAACTGAGCAGCCCTGAACTGGACACAATAGTCGTGATCTGGCCTCACCAGGGCAGAGTAAAGAGGTAGGAAAATGTATCTTGACCTGTTGGGCACACTCTTCTTAGTGCCTTCCAAAATGCCACTGGTAAAAACCCAGCAGTCTAACCACAGTTCAGAGGCTATGGAGATCCAGCTGGTATATCCACTTAGACTTACCTGGGCTCCTGATCTGATGTCCACCCAGGTCTTTAGCTGACAGCAGAGCCCTAGCCACTTTATTACAGCTACTTTTTGACTGTATTTCTGACTGCTTAATTTTGGTTGTTTTATGCACTTTTTCCTTCTGCAAATATTTTACTGAGATACCAGTTATCTAACATTGAACAAATGAAATCTCCTCCTAAAATTATGTAAAAAAACAAAAAGACCATAGAAAAAAATGTGATACTGTTCCTATATGAATTTCTTGGTATTTTGGGTTTGTTTTGTTTTCTAATTAAACCAGCAAGTCTTGTAAAGTGAAGACCAACTGATGTTACTTCTTTCTGTAGTTGTATTGAGTCTCTAAATGTAGTTGAAATATCATGGTGCTTTTATAGTAAGTATTTAGAACAACCTTTCTCCTTCTAAATAGTATTATTGTGCAATACAGGTGCCACACAAATGAATGTATACACGTATGAATGCCTACACAAACATACTTATATAATTGTAATCATAGCTAACATACTGTTCTGCAATTCGATATTGAAATTATCAATGTAATAACAGGCTGTGTTTGTGGCATAGGAAACATAGAAGATAGACGCTTTATTTTGTTTTGTTTTTGACATAAACATTTCTGGAAATACTATGTACAAATGCAAGCTTCCCAAAAGGGAAAAAAATAGAAGTACTTGCTGTGGGGGATATTTCCTAGATGAAATCATTCAGAATCCTCTTTAATTGTTTCCTCACTCATTTTCAGACCTTTAGCTCCAGATTGTCAGTTATGTTCCCAGTCAAATAGAACTCAATATACTTGTAATGTCCCAGGGAAATCTTCTCCCTAATTAGGATTGAGGGCTTGCAGTAATCTGGGATGAACCTCCTCTCACTGAAGTTTTTCCAAGTTTTACTTTGAGACCACTGCCCAATGGAAAGGGACATTGAGAGTTCAGTGTTTCGTTGTCATTTATATACTGTAGACGTGGTCAATAAAGCTCATATTCACATATTTTATTATAAAAATACTCAGTATTTATGATATAGAAGATTGATAGTTTAAATTGCATCAGAATCACCTGTTTGAAAGAAGGAGTTCACTATAAATAAGCAAGAAATATGGGATATCATGGGAAACGATAATACTTGGTAATGTCCCTACTTTAAGAGATACAATGCAGAAATGTGATCATATGTCTAATTTTGACTTTGCCTGCTGTCCCTAGAGTGGAGTCGGGACAGTGGCAGTTTATTTCTCTTACATCTCTGCTGGGAAGAAGGAAGGAAAAGAAAAGCTATGCAGATCTAGATAAACTCCAGCAAGGCCAGAGAAGACATTTCAAAAAGACTCCTGACATCAATATGTATAATCCTAAAGCACAGCTGAAATTTATAGAAAATTTTAAAATCAATTAACATGTTAGGTTCTGAAGAGATGCTGTAAACTATCCAAAGTAATAAAATCAGCAATGCATGGCATTACTTTTCTCTGTGAAGAGCTTGAATAAATAAGACATTTATAAAAATGAGCAGAAAATATGAAATGAATATCCCAAGAACCATGAAAAAATATAAGCTAAAAGAGAAATTGAATTTTCCTCAGAGTTTTTGAGAAAGAATGCAGCTGTGGATTTTATACATAATTTATAAGGGAAATTGGCCAGTTCACTCAGGTATACACCATATCAACTTTTAGGAAAGATTAAGCAAGCTGTCTTCTTTTAATTGAAATCAAATATATGCACGGAAGCAAATGACTTTTGCCCATGGAAGAATATGGTGATATCACATGGCCAATAGCATTTACAGTGTACATCGGACTTTATTCTACAAAGTAAACTTATGCTTCGATTCTTGAATAGCTACAAAATAGTGTGAGCATTGATATCTTTGCTCACCTCTGAGCCAATTCTCCTATACCATAGTCAGTACTTACATTTGACCCTGTGTACAGTAAGGAGAACCTCTGCCCTACATACTGTTTACATCTCTTAAGAACATAAGGATTGACATAATAGATCAAATTAGTGATCCATTTAGTTCAATATCCTATCTCTGAATTAAGTGTCAGATGCTTCAGAGAAAGGCAAAAGGAAGTCTTTAGTAAGCAATAGTTGAATGACCTGTCACAGGGGAAATTTGGTAGGGACCTCCAAAATCATTGAATGCAATTTCCTGCTGTGTCAGGCACCAGATTCTAAAATGCTCTTCCTAAATACATAAAGCTCAGTCTTAACTTGTTCCATAAAATACAATCTACCACCTTTCCTGGACTATTTCAAATGATTAGGAAAGGTGACTGACACTCCCAGGTCTCTTACTGGCTTGGTCACTACCTTGCCATATGTTCTTCAGTAGACCATTTGAACTCTCAGTGATTCATTTTTCCAATCTGTAATTAGGCTTCCTTATTTCACTGGACGAGGTTTAAGATGACTGTAGAGTTCCTCAGCTAAAAGCTTCTAAAGGACTAAGTATTTATTCTAACAATAAAAATAAAGGTACCATTACAGTCAACTTCTCTGTCTAATGTAAAGTGAGGGTACCCCGATGATTGAAAAACGCTGATGATGCAAGTATCACTGCTATTTGACAAGGGATATTTTAGCTGCTTCTCCAAGATTACTTGGCTTCTGGTCTAAAAGCTATCCATGGCTTTTCCTTAGACTACTAGGAGAAGCTGTGGTTCTTGAGAACCATCCAGGAAGCCCTACAAGCTGGTCAAGTTGTTCTCCTATCAGTAAACTACATCAAGAAAAGGAAATGGAAAGTACCTCATCTGTTCATGTGAGAAACATGTCTGGTACACCCAGGTGTTTTGGGCTTACTCCTGCCAGACCTCCTGCCCTCATCCATGACTACACCTCACAGATACACAGATACAGTGTGGCAACTGAGTAGGAACAGAGAATTACCATGACAGATACAGTTCATTCCTGAAACTCCTGAGCTTGATGGTCTCAGACTTGGGCAAGATGATGACCAAGCAGGCCAGCAATTCCCACTCCTGAGTGCTATTCAGTGACACTATAGCAGGCCATCCTCAAAAGAGCAGAACTCACTAGCATAAGCCTGAAGAAAGACCAGGGCTGTCAGCAGGGAACTCAATAGCAGGGAACCCAACAGCAGGGAACCAAGCTTCCCAGTCCTGTCACAAACATCTAAGGCTTTTCACATGTAACCTGAAACTTAAAATAGCAGGTAAACAAACACACAACTAAATCCCGAACTTCACAGCAACCTAGGGGAAAAGATTAGATAATGCATAATTCTAAACTAGCTAAACAAGAGATATTCAGCAGACTTTTTAATTCCTTCACTAAAAAGGCTTAGGATTTGGTCATTCCCTAGCTCATGTAAAATGAGTTTTTGATTTTGAAGAAGTAACATCTATACTGAATACCTATTAAGTTCTTCAGGTATCAAATGGAACAGCATAACAGATTCAAGAGAAACATATGAATGAATGATGATAAACAAAAAGATCTTATTTCTTATATAAAAGTTATGCCATTAGGTACCTTTTTGTATTAGTTCTCTGTGGGTGGACACATCTAGTAACATAGCCATAGGTTTGTGTTAACTAAAAGATGCCATATGTCATTTGCTCCACTTTCTCAAAATCACAGTAGGGTCCTATATCATATTTCCTAATGCTTCCACAGTTTGACTTGAAACAGTTCATTAAAAAGCTGATCTATAAAAATACCTAAATATCCTCCTTTACTTTGAAATATCCACAAAGGATTCCAAACCTTTTGTGAGCATCTACAAAGATCTATATGTATATTTGTGTATGCATATATATAAGGAAAAATATTATATACATATGTATGTGTGTGTACGTGTGTATATATATATATATGAGGAAAAATACAAAGAGACTCAGGAAGTTTATCTCTTGGAAAAAGGTAGTTTTGTAGTGTTTGGAGGGTTAGTAAAACCACATTACTGGAGTCACCTCTGAACATGGAGAAGATTGCAGGCTGTAATGTAAATATGTGGGAGACAGTTGAGAAGCCTGGGCAGAAGTGCGAAAATCTTGTAGAAAAGAAATAAAGACTCATGCAGAAATAATTAAAAGAAGCAGGCAAGAAAAAATGCTAGTGCAGAAGCAGAAAGGAAGATAAGTTCTTTAGCTAAAAGGAGAAAATAAATCAGCACAGACAGAAAAGTAATTTTAAGTTATTTAGGTAAGAGAGAAGCAGTAGAGTTTAGAGGTTAGTTTAGTACTTGTACAGAAATGCAGTTGGAGTAGAAATAGTTTCTGAAAGGGAGAAAGCTGCTGGATGGACAGAGATTTGGCTGGTTTAAGATAAGAATTAGATTAAGTATGGGCCATCAGTATCTAGAAACAGCACTTAGACAGCAGCAACCTGGGACCATTTTTACTCTTCCTTGATACCTCAATTGTTTAAAGCAATTAAAAAATATTAATGAGATTGTTTCCATTGACTTCAGTATGCTTTTGAGCAGACCTTGACAGAGGAGTACAAATCTACAGTGTCGTTAAAGACACTTGACAGAAGCATCAAGTTTTTCTATCCTAATCCTTCATCTTAGGATGGATAACTGTCACTGGTATTTTGAATTATCTCACAGTCAGGAAAGAGTAAGTCTGGGAAAGTGACAAGGTCTGGGGAACACTGGTTTTTATCATTCTGCTGTTTGAAGAAAAATTTTACTAGTTCAACCCAGATAATTTTATGAAAGATTAAAATAACTCTACACAGTATTAATATGGGATAGTATAGGATAGGGAAAAAGTGTAAAGAGAATCCAAAGGAACAAATGCAGTTAGGATTACTTTTGCTTGGTTTTTGGGTTTTTTTTGTTTTTTGGGTTTTTTTTGTAATATGAAAGCTTTACAAAGCTGTATAAATCAGACAGCTGTAGACTTTAGAAAAAGAATTAAGGAAGATTTCTCTTCAGAGAATAGTATTTGACAAACTAGAAGCAAAAGTCAGTAAGGCGTAGGACGAACTCATTGACCGTTTTTTCAGGTCCAAGTGAGATTGAAATGGCCCTGTATGTTTACTGGGCCATATCTAAAGACAGTGGAAGACATATGTTCCATCTCGGACTTCTGCATTTCCATTACAAGATTTCTGTCCTTTTGTTTTAACTATGGCCAAATGCTTTGATTACTATAGGAAATAATTCACCGTTGACAACAATCATCGTAGTTTTTCTTCATTTGTCTTTAGTCAAGAGCACACCAAAAGCCAGAGTCTTACTGATCAACCAACACACAAACCACAGTGGTGCATAAATTCACATAGATCTCTACATTCTTATTTTACACAATATTACTGCTATCTGACAAATTCCAAGAAAAAAGTAAGTGAAAAGAATGGGGGAATGTGTATTATTACAGAAGGACAATTTAAGAAACATAAAAGTGCCTCTGGGGAACTTTACAGATCCTGAGGAAATGAAGATAGAAGAAGAGGTGATATTGTTGTAGGAGTTTGCTACAGGCCACCTGATCAGGAGGAGGATGTGGATGAGGTCTTCTACAAACAGCTGAGAGCTTCCTCACAATCACAATCCCTGGTCCTCATGGGGGACTTCAACCACCCTGATATTTGCTGGGATAGCCACACAGCCAAGCACACGCAGTCCAGGGGGTTCCTACAGATTGTTGATGACAACTTCCTGTCACAGGTGATCGAGGAACCAAGAAGGAGGGGTGTGCTGCTGGGCTGGCTTCTTGGGAATAGTATAGGAAGATTGCCAGGGCATGCAGGGGTGCAACTAGGAAGGCTAGAGCCCTTCTAGAATTAAATGTAGCCAGGGATGTTAAGGACAGCAATAAGTCGTTTTTCAAGTACATCAGCAGCAGAAGGATGGTGAGGGGGAATGTGGGCCCACTGCTAAATGCTGAGGATGCCCTGGTGTCTGAGGATGCAGAGAAGGCCGAAGTACTGAATGCCTTCTTTGCTTCAGTCTTTACGGCCAAGGCTGACCCTCGGGAAGCCCAGTCCGGCAAGGATAACAGGATGGCCAGGAGAGCAGAGAACTTGCCCTGGGTGGAAAAGGTTAAAGACTTGTTGACCAAGCTTAAGGCTCATAGGTCAACGGGTGCTGATGGGATGCATCCTAGAGTGCTGAGGGAGCTGGCCAATGTGATTGCTAAGCCACTCTCTATCATTTTTGAACAATCATGGAAGACAGGCTAAGTGCCTGAGCACAGGAGAAAGGCCAATGTCACGCCAGTCTGCAAAAAAGGGCAAGAAGAATGACCCAGAAAACTGTGGGCCGGTCAGTCTCACCTCCATCCCTGGAAAAGTGATGGAACAACTCATCCTGAATGTTATCACTGAACATATGAAGGATAAGATGGTTATCAGGGGGAGTCAACATGGATTTACCAAGGGGAAATTTTATTTGACCAACCTGATATCCTTCTATGAGTGCATAAACGGCTGGCTAGATGAGGGGAGAGCAGTGGATGTCATCTACCTTGACTTCAACAAGGCTTTTGACACTGTCTCCCATAACATCCTCATCAGAAAGCTCAGGCAGTGTGGCTTGGATGAGTGGATAGTGAAGTGGATGGAGAGCTGGCTGAATGACAGAGCCCTGAGGGTGGTGATCAATGGCACAGAATCAAGTTGGAGGCCTGTGGCCAGTGGAGTTCTGGGGCCAGTTCAACATCTTTATCAACGACTTGGATGAGGGGATAGAATGTACCGTCAGCAAGTTTGCTGATGACACCAAACTGGCTGATTCCCCAGAGGCTGTGCTGCCATTCAGCGGGATCTCGACCAGTTTGAGAGTTGGGCAGAGAGGAATCTCATGAGGTTCAACAAGGACAGAGTCCTGCACCTGGGAAGGAACAACCCCATGCACCAGTACAGGCTGGGGGTCAAACTGCTGGAGAGCAGCTCTTCAGAGAGAGACCTGGGAGTCCTGATTGATAATAAACTAAACATGAGCCAGCAATGTGCCCTTGTGGCCAAGAAGGCCAATGGCATCTTGGGATGTGTCAAGAAGAGTGTGGCCAGCAGGTCAAGGGAGGTTCTTCTCCCTGTCTCCTCTGCCTAAATCAGGCCTCATCTGAAATACTGTGTCCAGTTCTGAGCTCCTCAGTTCAAGAGGGACAGGGAAGTGTTGGAGAGAGTCCAGCGCAGGGCCACCAAGATGATTAGGGGAATGGAACATCTTTTATATGAGGAAAGGCTGGGGGACCTGGGGCTGTTTAGTCTGGAGAAGAGGAGATTGAGGGGAGATCTTATTAACATTTATAAATATCTAAAGGATGGGTGTCAGGAGGTTGGGACATCTCTTTTTTCTATTGTATCTAGCAACAGGACAAAGAGCAATGGGATGAAGCTGGAACACAAGAAGTTCCACTTAAACATAAGAAAAAACTATTTTATTGTGAGGGTGAGGGAGCCCTGGCACAGGCTGCCCAGAGCGGTTGTGGAGTCTCCTCCTTGGAGGTCTTAAAAACCTGCCTGGACATGTTCCTATGTGACCTGATCTAGGTGACCCTGCTTCTGCAGGGGGCTTGGACTAGATGATCTCTAAAGCTCCCTTCCAACATCACCATTCTGTGATTCTATGATTCTATAAGATGTAAGATCCGGGGAGAAGATAAAATATTCCTGTTTAACCCAAGACATGCAGATATAGAAAAGAAAACTCTTCACAGAAACACTTTCCTTCATGTTTGGTTTTTTTTAAAATTTTCTTTTTTTTTAGCCTTTCCCTATTGGCATTTGTAACACACTAACATACTCTAATATCATGAATGTGGTATTTACACCTTCTTCTAAATCATTAATGAGACTGTCAAATGAGAATGCACCAAACACAAATCCTTTTCATAAACACTTTCCCCTTGGCTTGCTACATTGTTATTTATTACCAGTACTTGTTTATACACCTAGGGCACTTTTTACTCCATCTGACAGCATGCAAATTCAAGTCAGTTTGGATTAATTTTCTTCATCAGCTAATTTTATAATTAATTTTTTAAAGTTCAGACTTTGCAGGTGTTGTTTTTTGTTTTTTCCTTGTTTTATTTTTTTTCTCTGTTACTTATTCTCTCCTATGTAGGCCAAGGAGTAAGAACACTTGCATTATTGATAACGATGATATTTAAATGTATTAAATGGTTTTCAGATGTTATCTGTGACACAATGCATTTACACAGTGAAATTAGTGAGATAATTGTAACAGTTGCCCTTCACTGAGAGTGACTGTACTTACCAATTGTGTTATTAAACTAATGACTTTACAGGTATTTAGAATCCATCTGCTGCTGCTAAACGTAAAAATTATTCCAAATATTAAAAACTGGAAATGGAGAAGAATCTGAAAGACAGGACATTGAATGGATAAGTAAGGGCTAAACAGATGCTCAGGTACTTAAATTATACTACACTGCAGAAATCTGAAATGGAATATTTGCTGCAAAACACTGCATATCATAACACGTTCCTATATTCTCATATTTGTTTTAGAATCTTTTGAGGTGGTGCTTAATACTTGATACCTTTATATCACTAAGTATCGCATCACCTTGGGATGATGGAAGAAAAGTTCCAATCAACCATCACATTATCTAAACTAACAGCTATCAGGTATCTGAAGTGGATGCCCTAACATTACTGCTTGGACTTATTTCTTTTGTAGCATGTCAGGGAAAAAAATCTGGTGAAGAACATTAAGCCTAAAATTGAGTGTTTTTTCTAGAGGTGATCTCCTCTTCAAAATTAGTCTATCTTTCTCATACACACCACCCCCTAAAGTACTTCTTCCAGTGTTTTGGTTTTGAAGAGTATGAGTCCAAATAAAGGAAAAGAATACTTAACATGACTCCATTCTCTGTTTCCTAAGGTTGTCAGTAAAAAATACTCTTCCTTCTTGAGGAAAAAAACAGTAATCTGAGACAAAATGGATTTTCCAAAAACATCAAGAGCTGAAGAGCAGAATTCAAAACCAAGCCCAGAAATTTACAGCTCTATATTTTTGTGGTTGTGCTACTTCCACTCCCTATATTTTAGATTTCCCCACTGAGGAAATTTTCTGAGTGTCTGATGTTTCTTCCTAACACATTTTTCAGCAAAATGCTTTATGACTGTTTCTATCCTGAGATTTCCTTCAAAAAGAACAAACTTCCACGCCAACCTGCACCCCAAGGGCTTTTTCAATAAACTCTCAACAAATCCCTGTAGATCTCTAAGTATCTCATTGTCAGAAATACAATAAATTTCTGCACAAAACCAGTAATACTTTGAATTACTGTCTGAATTACTGTCTGTCCAGCTTCTTCTTATCTGCCAGCAAAAATGATAAAATAATCAATACTTTTCATTTTCAAAGAGTCTTAGCAATAAAGAGATAATATTTTGTTCTCCTTTATTTCTTCAAGTTTTTGTTGTGCTTTCTGGTTTTTTTTTAGGGAAAAAAACTATTGACCTCAAATAATGACATAATAACATTCCCTCACATGTATGCCAAAATTACCACAGAAGCAAAGACCCAGCTATGTAAACCTCCGTTGACTCCAGTGCTATGAGATCACGTACCACTTAAGGAAGAACATGGTCAGACATTACCATGGAATACCAGCCTGGAAACCTTAGTTTCACAACAAGCTTTTAGGTACGGCCTTAAAAGCATACAAACAAGTAAGTTCTTTGATCAAGGTATATCTTAACTATTCTGTCTTTACATCTTCAAATACTGGGGAATGCATGTTTCTTTAAATCTTGCAGGTGTTTTCTGACAACAATCTTGATCAATGTAATTGAATATAGGTCAAAATAGCTAACCACTGTGAATATTTAGTTAGCTAGAAGAATTTCTAATACCCCTTAATCTCTGGGACACATGCATGGGATGTTCACCAATGACAGAAGATCTACAGGAGATTAATAGCCTTTTGGAGAGACACAAAGAGTCTGGGGGAGGGAGAGGGAGATGAGTGTAAAATGTCATGAGGTGCTGACGCTTGGGTAAAAGACTTGACTTTTCAAAACATTCATGGGCACAAGAGCACGATTTAGTCACCAAAGTGTATGGAGTTTAATGTGAAGCTAAGTATCTGCCTTGAATATTATTTACCATTGTTAAGAAACTGTTTATCTTGCTAAATATCAAATAATAGATTTTGGAAAGAATGACCTAAATTCACATTTAAGCCTACAGTAAAAGTAGTAATAGAATTTGGGAAGCCTGTCTCTCCCTCTGGAGTATTTTCATCTGCCAGTGTTCAACGTGGCATAACCCCAGACTTCTGCCACTCTAAGAAGCAGATGGGTATCAGGCAGAAGTGTCTTTAATATATGTTCTGGTCATACTCCAAAAACAGTGATCATCCAAGTTCAACCTAAAAGAGGAATGAAAGTTGAAGTTATTTTACACCAGTATTTAGCAATCACAAATGACTAAATATTTTCACAACAGTCCTGAGTGTTTCTTCGACCTTATCATTATGTGTTCAAGGTTTCTAGTTGCCGGGACATCTGTTTGTAACAGGTGATCTAGGACATATATGTTTCATGTTGAGCAGATTCAAAGGACTGTGCTATCACAAACTGCTGATCCCATCAAAGGAGAGAAAAGAGGAGAAAGAAAGAGAGAAAGAAAAAGAGAAGACTTTCAAGATTCATGACACTTAGTTGATGTCCAAGAAGCCTGCATATGAAAAATCATAAGGGACGTGAAGAGGTTTGTTTAAAATATTACAGAATAGTGAAGTTATTCTTTATTCTGTAACAAACAGCACAGGGATCTAATAATGTGCAAGGATCTGAGATTAAGTCTTCTACATTTAAGCTACTACTCTGATTTTTAGATTATTCCAGGTTAGATATCAGTGTTTCTGGTTGTTTATTCTGTTTCTAAATTCTGATTAGTTTTCTCTAATTGTTTCTCACAAGACTCTATACAACTAGCTATGACTTTTGTTCATTGAAATGTAATGAAAATATGCAGAAAAAAAAAAAAAAAGAGAAAGGCTTTGTCAATTCCATCTTCAGTAAAATTTCTTCCAATGTGTTTTGGAAATAGAGCCTTGCAGTAACTCCACTGAGTCTCATATAAAACAGAACAAGGCTTTATTGTTATTCTTTCTGCTAGCCATCAACAGTGAGAAAGCTCAGTCACACATGCTTACAAGTCACTTCATCGGAGCATCATGTCTGTGTATGATTCATGACAGTTGAAAACATGTGCCTCCCTGGTAGCAGAGATATTTTATGTAGTCCATGAAGCTAACTGAACCTTAGACCTGTATCTTTGCCTATGATAGACTCAGTTTGCCAGTTGAATATCTGTCATTCTTCTGCATTTCTGATTTTCTCTTTTGTATATCAGTTTGTCTTTATCTTCCCCTTGGGAAGACAGACAAAGAATCAGTGTCAATCAGTCACTAAAGGAGCTCTTGTCCTCTCAGAACAAATTTGAGTGTACCCAGTGTCACTTGAAGTATTGGATATGGCCTCCTTCCGATTCTGTTGGTTCTTCAGTGACACACTCACTATGTGGAAAAACAATACCTGAGGAGGGTGAGGTGATATCTCAGAATGATAGTGCACAGAGTATTTTGCTATTTATATTATTCTGTATTTTGTTTGCAGTCAACTGACCAAATCAAAGGTCTTCATCTAATCCCAAAGTCCATCCAAACCGTTGCTCCTTATGGGTTTCTAGTTCAAGCTTAGACTAATATAAAGCATCTAGATATGAAATACAGAGCTTAATATTTAGAAAGGAGATTTTTGCTTTAGCCATCTACAGCTTTAGGATTAATACTGGATGCAGAAAAAATGTGTCTTTATTCTTCAGATGTAAGAAAGACCTGAGCAAAATAGCTAACTGGTGTTCATTTTCATTCTGACTTGTACAAGTCCAATTCTGTGTAAAGAGAACAGAAAGAAAATGTAAGTATCAAACACAATACTGCATTTTGTTATTATTTTTCAAAATAACATGCTAATGGAAAAATCACAAATTACCCTTTCTACCAATTGATCAATATTGCTGATCATCTTCCAATCAACTAACTTTCAGTAGTAAAAGTCTGGTGAGTCAGTGTGTTTTATACCTTTAGATGAAGTTATTGTGAATCAAATATCTTTCATCTGGGCCAACAGAAAGTAGCTCAATTTGTGATCAGGGAATGCCTGATGTTTAACTTGAAATTGGAAGCTGATTTGTGAAACATCGTAAAAGTTTTGTTTTTAAAAACATCATCATATATGGTTGACCAGTACATGCCAGCAGTTGCAGGAAGATGAAGTTATAAATTATGCTAGTTCTTTTAGCAGAAAAAGACAGAAGTCCCCTTCAAGCTTTTCTCAATGCCCAAATCTAATGCTTATAATTCTAATACTAAAAGAGGCATTAATGCATTCATACTTTTAATAAAAAAATATATATAGCTTACTGAAATTGTTATCTCCTTTTTCTAATCTTCTCCATGGCTGCAGTGTAACCTACAATTGTTACCTTTCTTCTTTCCTCCTACTGCTCTGCCATGTTTGTTTCTTTAAAAGATCAAGAGACTAGTTGACTGTGGAAATGTGAGGATGTAAGCAGAAAGTTTGCTTAGAATCAGTGTGTTCAATAGCTCTATCGATATAACTTAATGCTTGTGCTGAGAACACTTTGGAGTCAAATGCTGAGTTATTCTGAATATACCCTGGTAAATCTACCTATGGATAATGTTATCTGGAGACCATGGAGATTAATGTGACACCTACACTGAGTTTTAGGTGAGAGTGAATAAAAACTTGGGATTTCTTCTATATTTAGTTTTATAAACCATGAGAATTTGAAAAATTTTATCAGGTAGAAGATTATGGGAGTCTTGCCAATCGTGTCTGATCTGATCTGATGGGCTCTAAAAGTAGGGGAGAGGTTTAGTCAAAAGAGAAAAGACATGATGTGCCTCATTTCTTAACAGATGAACAAAGCTGAGAAGACTGTGCCACACTGTCACAACACAAATGTACATGTATTTGTTTACATTTCTAGAAACCTGAAGGAAAGTAATGTAGACCAACGTGTAGTTGGGATTTTCATTTTCCTCACCTTCCCTGGGAGTGTGTTGGTAATTTATGTAAGGAAACAGTAAGTGGTAGTGTGAATATTTTATCTTCCTGAATCTAGAGCATACCTGAAATCCTTTCCAATCTGCCTCTGCAGGGAACTACACCAATATGATAACCTTCCTACCTATTTTAATGACACATTTTCTGAGCAGAAGAGCCATATGCTACCTTTTTGTCCTCTCTGCAATGAAACCTAATGAGGGGAAATTCTAGCTATTGCAGAAGATTAGAAAGGTGTAAAAATTCTCAGATGCTCTGGATGAAAATTTGTCAAGTTAGCTGCAAATATTGCACAGCCTCTAACTGTTATTTTTAATCTCTCATTGACAAGGAAAAGCTTGCAAGGACTTGGGACTTGTTATCTTCATTTTATGTGCCACTGCTCTCAGAATAACAGGGCTGATAAAGCACTGGTGGTAAGTCAATTGGGTAGGAGAAATGGACAACGGAGCCACACAGAACATGAAGCATCAGGAAGAGAGAGAAAAGTGCTATTAATGTTTCTGGCAAGGAATAGTGATTTCTTCATCAGTGAAAAGAGTCTCTGTGAAACAAAAAGCCATGCAAATTATTTATTTCGTTACTTACTCATTTATTTTGATGCTGATCTAATTCACTGACGTGCTTGCTTCCTTTAAAATCAGTTAGATGAGACTTGAGGTGAGAAGTTTTGAAATGTATTTTCAGGGAAAGACTGGGGTTTTTTTTCTTTTAAAGATATTATCATGTCTGATATGAATACTGATATGTGAATATCACTGTTTTTAATGCATTCATCTACATAGCTCCTCTCCTGTTATTCACTCCACCCTTTTCCTGCCCTGTCCTGCCCCCTCCACCTCAGGAAGGGAAAAGCAGTGGAGATAGAGAAAGAAGGACAGTGGAGGTAACCTGTCTTTCAGTGGCTGAGCTGTCAGTTTTCTCAGATGAGGGCTTTTAAAGATCCAGGACAGGGAAAGGCAGATGAAATATTCAACTCAAGCTACCCTTTACTGAGAGCACAAATGTTGTGTGACACTTTACTGAAGGTTGATCTGTTAAGACCAGCAGACTACTCCTAACTACATGTGATGTTCCTTTGTGGAAATAATGTGATGTAAAAGTCATTCCTGTTTTATTTCTTCCATTTATGAAAGTTTCAAATGACAATCGTTGCACTGACAATACTTTACATGCTATTTATTTCTCTCATTTTGAGAATGAAGCCTATTTTCTTTTATCTACTGGTTGACACTAATAGCAAAACTTCCACTAGTCTTGAAAGGTTAAAGTTGTTGGAAGTTGAAAGTAGTTTAATACCCCTTCTGTCTGGAGACCTTCAGTTCTCCAATTACACTTATGGTTTCACATTGCTGTCTTTATTGATTTCTTTCACAGAAATGGGGTATATATTTATTTATTTCATATATATGAAATATATATATTTTTATTTCACTGGAAGCAATCTAATTAGTTCAGCCCATCTATGCAAAAAACTAGCAGAAATTTGTAGATGAACATTAAATTACATTACTTTACCTCATGGTGAAAATCTAATGTCTGAATCCACCAGGATTCTACAGAGTTTTAGGATATATTAACTACCCCATCATAACAAGAAAGACCAAAGCAAATGCAGCAAATGAGGTAGGAAAGTGACATTAAACTCAGTGTACAGAAGCAAGAGGGTTGCTAGTTGGTAGAATTGTCAACATTTTTGACAAAGGTAATTCTGAAAACATCCACCAGTTTGATATCCATCAGGATCTAATGAGATTCGACATAGTACATCCGCTTCAACTTCCATTCCCAGAATGTTTTCACCTTGCCTTTTGGATCTGCTCACAAGGGAGATGTGTTGGTACTTTCATGTCAGACCTTAATTGGAGCATATATTCCCTTCCTCACTGAATCTGTTTCACTAGGGACTTTCATCAGACAAAGTAAAGGGCTTTTGCACTCTCTCAGCTCGCTTTAACACAGAATATTCAGCTCCTTCTACAAAGTGCCTTCAGTTTTTTTCCTCTGTTTTTGAGGTCTCCCACTCATTCTACTATTGAAATGTTGTCTTTGTGCAGTTTGTCCTCTGTATTAACTTCTCCTTGTGCATGGTTCTGTCTGCTCCTATGTGAGTTTGCATTGGAGGGAAGAGTGAGGGCTCAGGTTTCATTTTGCGTTTCATTCTGGCTTTCTGCATTTTTTAACATGTTTTTCATCACCATGGTATAATGTGAGAGATTTTAATCTATCCACTTTTGGCCTGCTCTCCACATCTATTCCTGAACCTTCATCTCCATTCCCCACATTTTTTGGATTCAGAGATCCATTTCTTTTTTTATTACACCAAATCACTTCAGTCCCACTTGCCTTAGCACTTTCACTTTGCGAGTCCTTTTCAATGAAGAGTCATTCTTTTCCCCGTGCCTTTTGTTCATTTGCTTTCTTTTCTCCCTTGTTAACTGCCACACAAAGACATCTTTCAGTAGACAGAATGGTCCCCATCGGTCTGATAATTGTGTTGGCTCTACTAATAAAAATTTTATTAGGAATCAGAAGATTTGACCTTGCTTAGTGTTTCTCAGTCACTATTGTGGCTCAGGTTTTGGATCTCAGCTGAGAAAATCATGTAAACATCTGCTGTTTTCTGCAAGACTGCTATTCTAGTTGATTTGATTCAATTCCATTTGATTCAGTTCAACCCTATGTAGAGTATTCTAATTCCCATACCACAACAGTATTTAATGTCTTCCAATACCACAGAGACAAGCTAACATCTACCTGCTAAGGCGATCCTGTTTGTTAGATTTGCTGGTGTTAACAGAAAGAATGTACTCTGTTTTGGCCAAATTCTGTGCTAAATTATGATCTTGCTCTTTGTCTTCTGTACAAGCACACATGCTTGCAAGCTGTAGGAAGAAACAATAGTGCATGTATAATAGGCTAATGTTTCTCAACTGCTTTCTTACAAACTATTTGAGAATTCAGTTGTATGAAACCAAAATAATAATATTATGATAATGTTAAAGATAAATCTATCATTTGAAAGACAAAAGGCTTTGCTTTATCCATATTTCTCCAGTGCTTGGACTGTAATTTATTATTTTGAACTCAGCTGTGTCATTGTAGATCATTATTTAAAGTACGTGATCATGTTTAAAATATAGCCTGAATTTCAGTTATGATTTTTTTTTAAATAACTCTTAAGTGACTGTTTCAAACACTGTTATAAACTATTTTACAAAAAATTATTTTTTAATACAGCCTTTAATAACATTGAGATATTGAATGGCAATACGATTCTACTAGGTTTTACGACACTTGCTAGGAAAATCACTCTCAATTCATAAAATGAATGAATTTCATAAAATCCAAAGGAAATTTGTTTTAGATGTATAATTTAAAATGTATTTGAAAAGATTAAGTAGTTATGTATAAGAAAGAGAACTAGAAAAGTCTCAATTTAAAAATTGTGTTCAGGATTTATCATAGAAGAAAGACAGACAAAATAGAGGCCACCACTCTTGAGACTCTAAGATAGTTTGATAGATCTGACTGTTCATTTAGATTACATTAAAGATCAAAGCATACCTTCCAAAGTGGGTGTAAAAAGATGTTCCTGCAACAAGAAGGTGCACTCTGATAGTAAAATTTAATAATTACTTTTCTAAAGTGTCTTCCTCACCCAATTAACAGGCCACTATTGTCAAATATTCAGGACTTAACAGGTTATGTAGCATAGTGTGTGGACTGAGTAAAAAATGGAGTGCAAGAATTTTTCTGGCCAAACTGACTCAAAAAATTTACTTCTTTTGATAAAAGCTGAGTATTTCTACAGACTGTTCAATACTTTAATTTGACACGATATTTGTGTAACTATCATGAAAAATAAGTAACAAAAACTTCCAATGTGACTGACTTTTGACATTAAGATTTTTTTTTAGTCATCCAAGAAAATAAGTGTCTGTGAAAGGCAGAAGTTTAGGCTGAGATAGAGATTTTGAACAGCCTCTCCTCTGCTTAGGGAAGGATAATGGGTATCCTGAGAGACAACCCAGTAGAAAGTCAAATAATTCTGAATAAGAACTTTCTAGAATTAAAAAAATACAAAATAAAAACAGATGTGTACCTGATCCAACTTAGATCGGCATAGGAGACAGTCTCTAAAACCAATTTTTGGGCACCTCAGTTAGTTTCTCACTTGTTTGAAAACAAAATGCCTAAGTTACTTTTTCTTTTTAAAAAACACTCCTTTTTTTCAGCACCTTCTGCCTAAGTACTTCAGCATATTGCATTATGCACACTGTGAAATTTGGGTGTGTAAATCTTCCTTCTGCGCAGAGACCTTGTTTTTTTGTTTATAAAAAATAGAGTGTAAAGGGACATAAAACATAAGTGAATCAAGCCCTCAGCTAGCATTTAATTGATAAGAACTAAAGCTAATATTAGATAACAAATAAATGGTCTGTTGCACAGGCATTTAATTAAACACCAAATTAATGCAGTAATGACCTACTGGAACTAACAGCCAGAAATGCTTTACTGCAGGCAAGCATCTGGAATGTTTCACCTTTTTCTTTTTTTTTTTTTTCCCTTGCCTCCTGTACAAATACATTGAAAAGACATGCATTCATTTTTAATATCAAGTCTGGAGGGTTTCTCTTTTGTCCTTTACCTGTCTGAAACCCTGACCTCACTGGACACCAAACAATTTTTGTCTGCACCTCTTTCCTGATAGGAGTAGCAAACAAATGGTAAGTTGATATTCCAATCTCTTCCCCCTCCACATCCCCTTTCTGTATCATTATCTAGTTGAAACTCAGCCCCATACACCTTAGGTGATTACACACTGCCCGGAAGATTAATTGCAGACAGTACTTTGGATAATGGTCTCAGGTAAGAAGCCGACCATGCCGTAGAGAAGGCACAGGAATCAATACATTTCTTTATCTGTACAAGTCCATGTCTGCAAAAGTGCTTTCAATCATACCCCAGAATACCTGAGAGGTGCAGGAGATTAACTCTGCTCTGGCCCACTCAAAAGACTTTCTGTCAGTCTTCTTTCCAAAAGAAAATATGCATTAAAGTCTTTTAAGAGGCCCTTAGTCATACTTTGTCATCCTCTGCCATGCTGTTGTATAAAGTTGTCTTCATACTACAAAGTAAACTTATGTGGCTATTAGTTAGTGTACAGATGAATTACTGGCTGGTATTCAACCCATCTGGCTCAACCAAGTCAGGTCTGTAACTTCCCTGGTTTCCTCTGCAGTCAGTGGAAGGAGGCTTCCAACCTTCCACAAGGAGTTGATGTGAACACTGAGGGAGCTCCAGTTTTCCTGGCTGTACCTTGCTCTCCCCATAGAATACAGAAAGGCCCAGCCCAGCTAAATACTAGCAGTTGTAGTAGATACGTCAGGGACTATGTTTCTTTCAAAAAAAAAGAGTAAGAATTTTGTAATTTCTGCTCTAGAGTTCCAGTTTCTAGGCCTATCTCCTCCCAGTTTCAAGCCTTTCTAGTTTCTCTGCTTCACAAAAAGGAGATCTCCATATGGAAAAGGTATGTTCATCTGCCCCATTGCCACATCATTTGAGTTCAAACATCCATGTACATGTATGAGGTAAGAACTGAGGCAATACTGCCGCTTTGCTGTTATCTTAATAACTGATAGAGAAAGTGAAAGGGTAAGTTTTCAATTGTATCCCCACAGTTCACATAGAATTCAATGAAATTTAGTGCAGCACAGATGTGAACCACATCTATTTAAACATACTCCTTGTTATACTGCATTTTCTCTTCAGAAGGCATTTTCTACCACGAAGTTTTGCCTCTTTTTTTATCTATGGGCTACACAGCCTGTGGTGGAACCAGAATCAGTCTTACATTCAGCATTTCTAGTGTTCTCATCTTCAGATTTTTAATTCATCAGACTCCACTGAAAAAAAGTTCTTATAATACTGCAACATGCTACCACCTGGAGGAAAGCCAGTTTTGGAGAAGACTTCAGATCTCTATTTTACAAATCTACATTTGACTGAGTGGTATAGATTTGCTGTATTGTCAATGGAATACTACTCAAAACAGTCAATGAAGTCTAGAAAACTATTTGTTTCACCTTAAAATAGACACTTGTCTTTGAAGAACTGAATGATACCCTATACTGTATTCTCTATATTGACTGCACGTAGCTTAGATTAGAAACCTGAAGTCAAGCAAATCTATTAAAAAACTGTTAATAGCATAATAGTTATCCTAGTAATAATACTAATAGTAGTAATAGCAACAATAGTAACCACAACAATAACAAAGAATTCTACAAGAGAACTCCAAAGAAATTGCAAAGATCTGTAATGGTCCTGAGGATTCAATAGGTACCTGAATGCTGTATGAATCTTTCAGCTTGTGCCTGGGCATTATATGTCACCAGAGTCATTGTTTTTTTTTGGATCAGGCATAAATCTGAGACCTTTCCTCGTCATTATAGACCTCTTATCATTTTATAAGAAGTAAGGGTTGACCTCAGGGTTGTTGCCGCATGACAAGGGGAATTATCATCTAGTTACTTAAATTCTCTTGCAGCTTGTAGTGCAGACCTTCTGTATCTTTTTCCCATCCTCCACAGCTGAGAACTAGCAATATCTATTGAAAAAGCAGTCCTTGTGTGCTGTATAGAAAGCAATAATTTTTCAAGATTGAATGATAATACGTTGATATATGGTTAAATACATACACAAACATGTCCATGGAAGGGTAGGAATACTCACATACTCCACAGGCAGATTCTATTCCCTTTTATAGTCACTGACTTTTACTGTGATCACTTTGATGCTTGGCTTGAGAGCATTTATACTGATATAAGTAATGGAAAAACTCCTGAATGAGGAACAAATTATCTGTTGGGGTTTTTTTTCCTCCCGCTCAGGAAATAGGTAAGGTGTCAGCTACACCTGCTCTAAACAAAAGTACAGGTAACATCTCCCATCAGAGCACTGAACAGTAGTAATTACTTCATTAAGCATCCCAGCATCCCTGTGGGGTAGGTATGTATTTTATTATCCCCAAGTTAGCAGGCAAGTAGAGTTGCCTAGCTCAAAGACACACTTATGGTAAATGAAAGAAGTCTAACACCTACTCCTTTGTTCTACTGGATAAACAGGCAATAGTTCAAAGCAGCTTCAGTTCCATGTCCCATTATCTTTGTTGTTCTCTGTGTGTCACGTGGCATTGTAACGATAATGCAGAAAGTCACTTTTCCAGTGGTGAACAGAGGAGTTTTTTAAAAAAGGCAGTTTCATATTATAAAAGGAAGTATTGATGAATATCTAGAGCTCCTTTTAAAAGGCTCCTCTGTTCCCTATGCTCATGCACGCTTTTCCTGTAAGGTTTGCAAACACAATTTGAGAGAAAGCACAGGATAGCACAGTGTGACTTTGAGAGCTAACCTGAGCCTTTCCAGTGTAGCCAGCATTGTACACATGTGTACACACTGTATGATCTGGTACTACTAGGGGTAAAGCATCTGGAATTTCAAGTTCAGATGGCTCAGAACCAGATTGAGCTCATAAAATGAACATTACCACAGCCACAAAACTAACTGAGGTAATCATGTACTATTTAGACAAGCAGCAGCATTGCCCTTTGTGAAGGGCTTTCGAATGTGCAAGTCAAGTGTATGGTTGCATGAAAACAGGATATTACATCCAGAGAAATCCTCTGAAGACGACAGCATCATTAACTATTTACATTATGAGTCTATCCATTATCACATTTGACAAACAATTTAATTTCAAGAAGGAAAAACAAAAGTAAAAAATGAAACAAACACTTAAAGACACAAACAGGGAAAGCAGTTCAGAAATGAAAAACAAGCAAGATGTCAAATACCTGAAAGGAGAGGAATGGGAAACAAAAGGTTCTCCTGCTTTCACTGTTTGCTTACTTTAATTTGTGATAAATCACAACTGTTTATCAAGATCAGGTTTTAATACTATATGGCAATAATTTGAAGCCATGCACACAGAAACAAAGAGCCCCCATTCTTCACAGGGAAGTGAACAGTCACTTATGGCAATGACAATGGTCAATTTTATCCATATATGAGCAGGTGTATATCATACTCAAAACGTCTAAGTAATGATTAGACTGAGGGTTTGTGGTATACAAAATTAGCCCAAGGGATAATTTGGTCTTTGTGTGACTCAGCTGCTACTTCCTTAGACTAGACGAAGTTTGTAATGCAGCAATTGTTAGAAAAGATTGAGGTTATAAAAAGCTGGTATGAGTTTTCTAACTATTTAAACAGGCTCAGAATATACACTGAACAACTGACAAGAGCTAATGTATGAAACACAAAATGCCTGAGTAATTTCAGCCATTTCAGCTAAGGTCAGAAGACTCCTGAGGAAAAACAGATTTCTTAAACATGACCTATACCGAGTTAAGGCAATTCATTGTGTTCCTTTCTGTGTCAGGCTAAGGTGAGAATAATTTTTTACATAAGCAGTTGTTAGAGCTGCCCAAATGACATGCTGGGCAGCTCGAATTCTGATGCAGGTCTGTCATGCAAGTTCAGAGCTAGGATAAGAAGAAATAGTCCCAAGTTACACCAGGGGAGGTTTAGATTGAATATTAGGAAAAAGTTCTTCACTGAAAGGGTTATCAAGCATTGAACAGGCTGTCCAGGGAAGTGTTGGGTCATCATCCGTGGACGTATTTAAAAGATATGTAGACGTGGTGCTGAGGGACATGTTTGTTAATCAGACTACTTTTCCAGTCACTCAAATATCATTACCTTATACAGGGAACAAAGTTTTTTCATAATAACAGGGGACTGAGGTTCATCTAAGAAATAATGTGCTTATAGTTGGAAAGGAACAGTTCCCACTGCATTTGGTAGATTACAGACCTTTTCACATCTGCCAATTTATTTAGTATCACAATTCACTCCTGTAAATAGAGGACAATATGCAAACATCAACTTACCCATATTTTAAGAATAAAGATATGAAAAAAAAATCAAACTAGAGACTTCTGTATTAGTCTATTTGTAAATATATGACATACACATAAATAAAAGGAATAAGGCAGGATATTTCTCTAATGTGTTCATTTCAGTATGATATTACTTATTCCACACTGCATTTCTCATTGCCAAAATGAGAGTACATGTTTAGTGTGTAGTTATTAAATGCACTCTTTTTTCTTCATAAAGCAAAGTACAGTCTCATGCGTACTACATATTGTTCAACTTTTATTTTGAAGATGGAATAATTTATTTCTTCCCAAGCTTTTCAAGAGTTCATCAATATACCATCTGTGTGCTTTGAAGGCATGAATATATTTATCTTCCAACAAGAATAACAATATGCTGTATCGGTGGGGATACTGAGGTCTAATGTGATAAGGTGAAACACACTACCTAATTTTGAGGATGTGGTTTTATAGGAAAGTATTATGATCCCGTCTTTCTCCTTCATCCTTTTGACATGGTCATAACTATCTGAGATCTTATACAGTCTCCACTTCTGCTATTCACTGGTCAGGGGCTGCCCTAAGAAGGGCAATGAGCCAGCAGCTAAGAGTTAACCAGCACAGGCACTGAGGGCTAGGACCAAAATGAAACAGTGCTCCTGGGTCATGGACATTGTTTGGGTGTGGACCCTGATTGACGTTGGTCAGGGCCATGAAAGCCTGTGAGTGACCACAGGGCCCCAACATCAAGCTGTAAATCACTCTTCACATCTCTCTCTGCTTTTGAAAAATCCTTTTATAAATGAATTTCAGTTTGCTCTTTTCGATCTCTCTCCTTATCACTTTAAATGTCTGTCAGTCTCAGACACTTGTCTCAGTCTCCTCTATTTAAACCCAAGCTTCACACCTAGTCACAGCACTTTCTTCATTCTCATTATATTACTTGGACTGTCTTTGTATTTCAATATATTGCAATTCTCTGTCAACTAAGGCCCAGTGCTTTCTTCCTACCTCTCCAGCATCAGATCAGCTGGCTCCTCATGTTAAAATCTTTATTATGCCTTTCTGTCATGTTTTTTTCCTCTATATCCAAATAGCAACATGCTTAAGCACTTTGGGTCAAGATTAAGAGTTTGTTTATTGCAAACAGATTCTAAGAGATTCTCTGGATTCGAAGAGAACTTTATTGTTAAGCAAATTATTTTAGAAAGAGTTATAATTACTGGCAGAGAGATTTCATAATGGCAACATGCATACATATGCACAAAAATAGACATGCAAAACCATCTATAAACATTCACAGAACACAGAGAATTTCAACTTGATGACGCAAGTTGTCAAAATTATGATTAAAATAATGTTGAAACTTTACAGTAAGTGTTACTGTCAGTCTCACATAGAATACTTTAACCTGAGATCCCCACTGTATCTAGAATAAGTTGCAAATTTAATGTCTAGGATAAACAAAGTATGAAATATGCATACATTACGTAATACATGGCAACCAAATTATATTTAGACGAGTGAGTTTCCTTAATCTGGATTTCAGTATTAGCAGACTAAAACTTTAGAAGATTATACACAGGATTTTCATGCATAAATTTGGGCATCTAAAATTATATTTAAGTAGCTAAAATATGTCTGTCTTTCAAAAGTTCTGAGTACACCATTTCTCTACTTTCCTCTGCAGAATTTACAGGTATAGTAGTGTTTGTTTTTATTTCTGGTTAATAACCAGTTCTCAAAAAATACAGTTCTATGAAGTCTGAAGTGATTTACAAAGCCAAGACAAATTTCAGTAAGAGCTTCAGACCAAAAAGAGAGTAAAAAAATAAAGTACTATGAAGGTTAAACCATTTTTGGCAAAATTCATTCTTCTTTTTAAATGGCTTTTGAAATTCTCTACTGAACCACTATCAAGTTGAAGTAAAAGACATTAAATAAAAGCTATTTTTTATCATCACAAATGCTCTTACAGACTACATATTTGGAAAGAATGGATAATCTTTTAAATTTTCTAAATAAAACAGAATGTATTCTCTACTCGTAATATATTTTTCCCCTCTAAATTGTTTAACCTGACCAACAACTATAATTTTCCCTACTGTCATAATTCTCATGCAAATCATCTAAAAATCAGATACTGTTTACAAAAGACATATTCAGAAGAATGCCAACATTTTAAATGGTGGTATTAAATATTTTTATCTTCAGGAAAGCATGTGACAGCAACAATTAACTGAATGTGATGATCTGTATAACTCACACCATTCTGTTTTGCCTTAATGGTAAAAACAGTGCCCCCACAGTACTCTGTGAAATGTCTTACTGGCCGTAATATCAAGCTGCCAAGACTTTGTAAAATGTAGATGAATATTTATTTTATTGTTCTTTGGATACCAACTGGGAAACCTATAGAATGAATATACAAAAAGAAAGAAAAGTTTCATGCTCTTCAAAACAGATAAAACACAGATTCAGGTTGTAGGGCAGGTTTTCAGAACTAATCTAAGAGTAGATGAGTCTTTAGAACAAGGAGAGCATCTTAATTCAAAAAGCAAAATAAGGACAAAAATATCACATAATATTTCAAATGGTAGACACTAGTTATTGGTTTGGTGTTTTTTTCTAAATTAATGCCTTGAGTTTGTTTCCTTGACATGATGCTGCAGTGTCTTTTCTCCTGCTTGACTAGACAGATAGGTTATGTCTCCTCTACTGCAACTGCTGTTATATGGTATTTATTTTGCTGCCACTACACATGATCTGGTTTAATCTCTGTAGGCAGCACTGAAATCTATTAATCCACATCTCCAGACACAGAAATGTCCTGATTCACCTGAATGCCTATATTCCAAATGTACAGTAACTGATCCATTAAACTACTCATGGAAAAGCTGGAAAAAAAAATCAGAATTTTCTTAGAAAAAAACCAAAGTTTTCAGGTGGAAAATATTAAAGGCACTATTCAAAGCCTATATATTGACTGCTACTACAGTTAATTTAACGTAGGCATAGACGTAAGCATATTTCCTGTACAATCCGTAAAAAGAATTCCACTATGGCAAATATTTCAAACAAAGTAAATTTTGTCTTCCACAAATATTTTCTCTCCTTTTGGGGTGAATATTTTTCTTCTTAGCTGATGTGCAGCTGAAAGTCATAACTTCAGATAATCCAGGAATTGAGTCGAAATGCCACGACTTGATTATGAGTGAAATGCCATCTGGATTCCACACTCAGGCTGATTGACAAAAGTCACAAGAACACTTGGTGCTTCCATATCCACCTAACTAGTCAATAGCAATAAAGATTTCCTTCCAATAAAGTCTATTTCTAGAACTCTGTTAGATCCTAGGACAAATAATGTTATACTTCCTTTCATATTATAGTTTTCTATCATACAGAGCACTGATTGGACCAGGTACTTTAGTTGAACTGTTTAGGCATTTTCTATCAGAGATTTCTATTCTCTGACAACTTCTCACAAACCACTTTTTACAAAGAATTTTTATGTTATGATGTAAATTTAATTCACTTAAAGATCTTATCTTTATTCTGGTTGTTGGACCTTCCACATTATTGCTGTGTTTCAGCTCACCTTGCAGAGCTTCACATGTCCCATTACACCCTTCAAAGGCATCACAGTATTTTCTTGCAGGGACACTTTTCTCCTTGATATCCTCTCCTTAAGATTCCCTTCCAGTGCACACTAGAAGATGTTCTTGAACTTGTCCAAAGCTATTTCTAATTTGTCTGATCTTCATCAGCCAGTTTAAAGGAGCATAAAATGTCATCTGCCTCGTCTGTCACCATGTGTGTATTAATGTATTTATCTGATTCACTTCCTCTTGCTCATCTAGGCTTGATGCAATTCTGAATCTTTCAGATCTCCTAATTTATTTCAGTCACTCTTTGGGCTTACTGAAGTTGAATTTCTCAGGTGGACTAGTCTGAAATGATGTCATGCTCTAGCAGTTCTATAAGTAATTATCATCTTAATAGCCTGTAAGCCCTGTTTTGTATACTATCTTTTGGTCTGCAGCCAGGCAAAGTCTATTTAGCCCCAAAACTCTTTACTTTCCTTATGGAAGTGGGAAAAGAAGCAAACCAAAGAAAAACTGCCAAAAGAAACCTGCATTTGCTAGGCAGCTTGGCATAGCCACCAGTCTCAGCAACCGGCTCTGAATAAGCAACAGTAGGATTAATCTCATTAAGTATTAATTTTTAAAGTACATGTGACTATATCAGAATAAATCCCTATAGGTTCTTTTTTATATTAAGCACAGGGTTAACCAACAAGCTTGATATGCAGTTTGAGGAATAAACCATTTCATCTTAAAGTAGAAATCGCCTGGTCAGCCACCCTGTACTGTAATCTCTACCAGCTGTATTTACTATCTCCATTCCATGCATAAAGAACTAACATTAAGTGAGATGGGTCTGCTTACAGAACTTGGTAACTGAAAAGAATAAAAACCAAAATTCAATTTTTAGAACCACAACTCTGGATTTGTGAAACAAAGCAGATGGAAAATTAAGATGGAATGGATGTGATTTCCAACTTTAACAACTCTAAGAATTTTTGTGTTTTCAACAGCAATTAATTAACGCTAAAAAATGCATGAAGAAAAGACCAGAAACTGCATTTCCACATTTTCAGGGCCCAAGTGACTCCCTAAATTGTTGTTCACTTTCTTATCTAGTCAAATTTGGATTCTTTCACCCCAAAAGACATGTTTTCAATAAGATAGAGATTTCTCCCTTCTTTGTGCTTTCCATGTGTATAGTGAGAAATACATATGTGAGCTTCAATGCAATTATCAAGACAAATTGGAGCTCTAAAATACAAAAACAATACCATTCCCTTTTCCACCACTCCTGATATCCTCCACAAGAAATGTCCCCTTAGGGAAATTTGACAAAGTTGAGAAATAAAAAAGAGCTTTATTTAAATTTGTTTGAGATATTTTTTTCTGGCAATGGAACATGTGCCTTCCCTTCCATGTTAATATGCTCCTCTCTCTGCTATTTTTATAACACCATGCTGGTGTATCAGCTGAAGCTGACCTGGGAGTTTCTATGATACAAACACAGCCCCTTGTGTGAAGCAGTGAGTTTTATTTAAAGTGACAGGATACTCTTTGTGCTTTTTCCTATTTCTGTGTTACACACAGAGATTTATTTACAAGTGGAAATATAGCAGTGACTACCCTTTGCTGCTGACAGCAGATGAGCTCTGCACTTTATTTAACTGACTTTGTGTCAGCTTCAATTTCTTGACTGCTTGGAGTGCAGGTTCTCTTGGTCCTTCTAAGGTATCCTTTGATCTTGCTCTGTGTTTGGTTTCCTGGTTTACCCCTTGGGCCTGTGGTTTGCTGCAGTACTGCTTCTCCCACCTCCTTCCTTTGTCTTGAAAGAAAACAAGTACACTTTCACATGTATTATTTTACAGACTCCTGTGATCACAGAGAAAGGGGAAATAAGCTCTTCCATTACAATGTGCATCACTATAGATCTACCTATGCAGTCTTACCGATAGTAAATAACATTTCTCTTTTTTCATAGTTTTAACAGAAAAGAGATGGAGACTTGGCTTTTCTTTAGAGAAATAAGTCTATTTTTCTCTTGTATCATTTCATTTCCGAACATTGAGCAAAACCAAATAAGGGTTATGAGGGCTGAATTCACATTTATTTCTCTGTATTCTGGAATAAAAGATAGATTTCTCAGTTGTGTCAAACAGATCTTAGAGTTTTTCTGTTTTGTAATCCATGAGCCCAAAAAAATGAGAGTGCTCCTAGTTCTATGCTGTCTGGTCAACTTCTAACATTTTGCCTTAGCTTCTTCTGATGCAGGTTAACCAAGGGAAGCCCATTGTAGTTTACAGTGACTGTGGAATTTCCTTAATCTGGAAGTCACAGAATCGTAGAATCATAGGACGGTAGGGGCTGGACCTCTAAAGATTGTCTAGTTCAACCCTCTGATGGCTACTCCCACATATTTCAGTTTCCTATGTATGGTACCAAGGTGATGTAAGATTATTTAAGTAGGATTCAAATGCAGGATTTGAAAATAGAAGTGCTAAAAATGGTATGAGAAAATTATTCTTTCTGGTTTCATATGTTCAATAGCTAGAAACAAACAGGTCTGGACAATGCAGGTTCCCCAGAAATAACCAAAATAATTCCCTTGTTTTCCAGAAAGAACTCAGGAACGCAAAATCACAAATATTTCTAGTCACACAAAAAGTTTACAGATACTTTGGGAATAATTTCCAGCAAGTTGAAGTTTAATACATATCTGACTTTCTAACTAATTCTTCTCAGAGTTTCTCCAGAGTTATTAACAGGAAAATAAATTATGCTACTAATATACATACCTTTTACAAGTATATTTTACACACATATTTTACATACACATGGATGTGTGTGTGCACGTTATCCATCTTTTTGGATCATTCTGTATATTTAATCATAGAATCTAAACATGAAAAACTAGATATTCACTTACTTACAAACAGACAGAGGAACTTAACTTCAAATTTTTTAAACAAGGGTATAATTAACAACACAGATGTACGGCCCAGGATGAATCCCGTGTTCTTCTTACCAAAAATAGCTTTGGAACCTTGGCTCTTTCCATACACAGCAGAGCTGTCTGTGACCTTTCAGCTGTATTCAGAGTCTGCATCATGGTTTTAGTACTATGCCAATCCAATGTTTGTCTGAACTATACGTGAACAAATGAAAAGGATTATAGACACTGGAACTGATGACTGGATGTAAATCCAAAGCCAGAATTAATTCACTAAAACTAAAAGTAGGGAAGAAGTGATTTTCTTTTGTCTCGCAGTGTTAGGCTAGCGACCTACACAAAATAAATGTTTTAGGTCTAGTCACAGGGAGAATATATTTGTATCATAAAACACTATGCCAGCCTCAATAGATATGCTAAAAATGGCCTCTCATATTTTTTTCTGGAATCATTGACAGCTTTTCTTCTTTATTTATTTTTATTTATTTTTTTCCCTTACATTAGATTAGAAGATGAGTTTCCTAGAGAGGACAAGATAGACTGAGTTACACAAATGTTTCCTTGCATAGTTTGGGGTATATCCCAGACATACCTTGACACACTTCTTTTCTTCCAGTCCTTCATCAAAGAAAGCTCACGTAGAGACATGGAAATAAAATGAAAAGTCATACATCCAAGTCTTTGACCTCCATCCAAGTTCTTGACCTCCATAACCAGAGTGCTAGTTCTACTGGGAACATCAACAGGTGTTGGGATAAAAGTGGATCATGGAAATTTGGGTGTTCCCAGATATTCCACAAATTAAACCACTGCAATCTATGCAATCTCTGAGGGATGTCTCAGCAACCTGGACAAATCTTATATGGAGAAGGCAGTGGGTTGTTTAGATAGGTAACAGGAGTTGTATCTATGTACCACAAAAATTAAGAAAATAAATCCTATGGAGGTACAGTCTGAAAACACAAAAGCCATTTTATTTTTCTATTTGAAACAACTGAACTCAGGTTGACTTTAAGATTCATTGTTTCTTAAAATTGGCAAATTTTCAGTCCACACAGAAATGAAGTCCTTGTAATATCATATAATGCCTCTTTTTTCATGTTTTAATAGATTTTTAAGGTACATACATATCAAAGTAGGATACCACTGTCAGTTCACGTGTTAATGCAACAATATAGGGAAGTAGTACAACACTCACATCTAATCAAAATTCAATCATCTCTATTAAAAATGAGTTGGATAAGTAAAGATAAAGTAAAATTTCACATCTGTATTCCAAAGATGTTCCATGTTTCCAGGAAGGCAGTATTCAATCCATCCACTTTTCTGTACTTGATTATTTAACTGTGAGTTTCTTTTTGGACAGGTGTATTTGGTTTGTGTGACAGGGCTTTTTCTCAGAAGGTGAGGAGCTGTAGTGATGGCCCCTGTAAGAAGCTGTTGGAAGCTTTACCAGTTATAAGATGGACGTGCATCTGGGCAAGGCTAAGCCAATCTGGCACCTCTGAGACAATATATTTAAGAGGGGGAAACCTGTAGTGAAGTGAGATGTGAGAGAACCTTGTGGACACCAATGTCAGTGAAGAAGGAGGGGAGGAGCTATGCTGGAGAAGGATTTCTCTACATGCCTGGTGAGACATCAGCTGTTCCTCTGCAGCCCATGGAGGATAGTGATGGAACCGAAACTCACATGCAGCCCATGGAGGATACCACACTGGAGCAGATAGTTGTGCCTTAAGAAGACGGTGACTCTGCCAGAAGACTGCACTTGAGCAGACTGTTTCTGAAGGACTGCAGCCCATGCAATGTATCCACACTGCAGCAGTTTGTGAGATGCCAGAGTCCTTGGCAAGGACTCACATTGGAGATAGTCATGGAGGATTAACCATGGGAGAGACCCTGCACTGGAGCAGGGGAAGAATGTGAACATTTCTTCTCTTCTAGGGAGGAAAGAGAGAGAGAGACAATGTTTAACAAACTGATCATAAACCCCATTATTTGTCTCCCTGTGCTCCTGAGTGAGAGTAGGTATAGATGTTGGAAGCAAACCTAGACCAAGTAGAAGGGATGAGTGAAGAAAAGGTGCTGTTTCTAATTGTGAGACATCGGACTAGTGCCTGGAGGTCACGTGGAAATTGCTCTAGTGGCTATGAATGACCTTGACTGGTTGTCTCCATGTCAATTTTTGATACAGTTTGCAAAATGTGAATGGGAATTTAAATAAAACTCAATATTAGATTATTAGACTGTTTTGGTTATGGTCTGCTACAGGCTACCTATTCAAACCACAGCCACACTGCAAACTGCAGCAGAGATATTCTCTACATACTGAGATATGTGTAACTGCTGTTGTGTCCTCTACACTCCCAGGCCAAATGCTTCCTTTGCTCCTTTTCCATCCCCCAGATGCATCCCTCATTCACACCTATGCAAGTGCTTCCCACTCAGGCTACGTCATTCCCACAGACATTTCTTTCTGAAATATTGCTAAACTTTCATATTTTTAAACTTTCAGATCTAGTACACTTACCATCACTTCAGAAGAGATGGTTCTCCAGAGTAAATGTAAATTCTACTTATCCATACTCAATGTAGCCAATTTTCTTACAAAATACTTTACCACAACTTCAATAGCTCTATTAACCTACAAATAATATAAACAAGAAGAGTTCATTTTCTGTTCAAAGCCCCACATTCCCAAGAACTCTTTGCACAACAGACATACTGCTTTCCTTTCAGTCTTTGTCTGAGAACTTAAACAAAACACTTCTGATCTGAATAAACAAAATAATTGCTTCCAAAAGGCTGAATTCAAATGATTTTTCTTCCATAATCTCTGCATTCCTACACAATGCCTCTTACAAAGTCATATCACATTTTTCAGACTCTTATACAGAGTTTTTACTCTTTTCTGATCATCTATTTCATATATTGGTACCAATTTATGTTATGTTCTTGTTGGCAAAACTATATTTTTTGTCTTGCTATTCTCGTTACCTTGATAAATTTTAATGGCTTTTTCCAAGTTTAGGTCAGACTATTCTAGGACTCTTGTCTCACTTTTCAGTCTTTGATTTCTATTGTAATCTGATCTCCCATCGGAGATTCATTGAACTCTCTGAAATTATTCCAACTGCTCATGCATTTTTGCTTCAGCTCTCTTACAAGGGATCCAAAGTTTCTCTCCAAAGTCTTAAAATTCTTCTGTGAAACCATTCTCTTTCATAAGTTCAGTTCTTTCCAAGATCAAAAAAGTCTTCAAATTTTCTTAGTTCTTTCCAAGAGGTAGCTTACACTTCTTTATTCATGTGTAGAATATTCAATGAAGTCTCCAGTAGTGATAGAATTTGTAGTTGCTACTTTTTGTCCTCTGTTTATTTATACTTGTTCTACTTTCTGGTTTCCAAGTGCAGTTATTTTTTTGTAACCCTATTTCATGTAAACTGCAGGAAGTTTAAGTGATAATTAGTACAGCACCCTTGCTGGTGCTTGTACATTGACTTTACTGAAGGATGTAAGAATATGAGTAGTTCCAGCATTTGGAGGGATTTCAAGGCTGACATACATAGTCAATACAGAGGGAGTGTGTATATTATGTCATCATCACTATGGTCCCTATGTTGTCTTTTACACACACTTTTCAGAAACCATGGTGACAAATACAGCGCGAATACTGAGAAAGATTATCCTTAGGTTTCACATAGCCTTGCTGCATATGAGTTGAGTGCCTGATTTTTCTGCTCTAAGGTGGTTCAAACAAATGTCTTTTTTCAAAGTACCTCGCTCACTTCACTGGAGTTTAAGTAGGCACTTCCCACTGTCTCCACTGGGCTCACCATGTGGCAGTGGCTTAGTTGTTGCAATGTGCAGCACTGCATGAAAGCTTGCTGACCACACTCTTTTTATCCTCTTACATCAGTATTGATTTGCAGCAAACTTTTTCCTCATTGCCCTTAGAAAAAGGTGAAGGCAACAGCACTCCACACTGAATCCAACTGCTCTTAGTCAGGATATGAGAGCATTACTTTGTAATAATCATAATAAACAGAGAATATCCTGCTAACTTTTCCAACACCCTGTACAGTTTGGCATATTCAATACATATTTAAAACAACAAACCAAGACAAGCAAGTGCCTTTTCCAGAAATTGCCAACGTATGCTCCAAGATCTCTTACATTTTGCATTGTGTCAGTCTGTCGGAGGCTTCAGGAAAGGTAATATAGAAGATGAATGTAAGTCTATCATCGCAGTGCCAAGATGAAAAAGTGACAGCTCATAATGAAAAGAAAAATAGTTTCCATTTTGGGCCTCTGTAAGTAAGAAAGTGACAGAGCCATGGGAACCATGAGGCTGAAAAATGGTCCCTTTGACAGACATGCCTGTAAGTGAAAGTGCATGGGATATAATACTAGCCATAATATAGGGAATAATGATTATTTTAGGGATCACATGATTTTGAATAAATCCTTGACTACTCCATAGAAAATGGAACTGAAAGAAAACTAGGAAAAACTGTAGTTTCATTTGTGGAATAAATGATCTAAAGATGTTTTTTGGTCTCTATATCTGTGATTGAAGCCTATGAAATGACTTTGGATATACACAGGATAACCATAATGAAAATCAAGAGCTTCCTGTAAACTTGAAATGGCAAGACCAAGACAGATACATTGCTCATTTTTAAGAAAGGGCAAAAAACAAATGCTGTAAAAAAAAAAGTTTGAGCTGATGAGAGTGAAGATTCTGGTCATAAAATCTTTCATAAAGCTTCTTTTTATTAAAATCATGTATGACATTCACGTTCAGGTGAGATGAGATAATAAATCTTCCATCTTTTCAGAATTGCCAACTAAAGCAATATCTGTAGGGGCAAGTCATACATGTGTAACTTCAGGCTTAGATTAAAAGTGGTGCAAAATGCTGTATGACATTCTTATTTTCAGTTTAAAGGAGACTTTAAAGCCAGCTTAAGGTAACTTGAGACTGGTATGTCCACGTATATCAACATAAGGCCTCTTGTAGGTTTAAATGTACCTGGTTTAGAACTGACTTTGGTTAAACCAGTGTGACGTCCCCTGATAGACAAGGCCTTGGGGCAAATACTCACCCCTGTGCAGAGGATCAGAAATATCAAGCTTAAAAGAGAATTACACGGTGCATGAATTCCACCCTACAGCATATTTAAAATAGTTTTCCCTGCATGGCTTCTTTCTTCACTAGCTTTCCTCAGGAGGAAAGGTTAATAAGGGTAATACTTTCTCCTTCCACATGAGTGTCTATTCCAGGATCTTAGTGAATTCTAAAGTTCTTAAAAACCCATTTATAGACTTTTATGAGACATTGTATTCATTTCTCTTTGCAAGCTCTTTTGGAAAAATAAAATGCTAATTAGGAAACACAAAAAAGAACAGACAGAATTATTTCTTGGATTTTATTTTGTGGTTAGAGTTTGCACTTTTTTTCAGACAAGGAAATAGAGAAACTGAGGATCTAATTCAATGTCTGCTTGTACTCCTCGAGTACCTTGTCATCCTCAGGTAAAAACATTAGAACACCCATTGTCCATTATACATCAGTTAAAATAAATGAGAAAACTTTATTAATTTCAATGGGAATAAAATTAATGTCTAAGTAGACTGCTGAAAGTCACACCAGGCACAGTTCACTGTGTGAAGATTAGAAACTTTAGCTTCACAACAGTTGTTTTTCTAGCTTTAAGAGACCTTTAACATAGCTAAACAGGGAAGGAGTATTCATACTACTCGCTAACACCGAAAGAACTTAAACTTTAATCACAAAAAGGAATTTTAAGCTACTCAAAGAGACTATAACTAGGACAAATGGGATGAATTTAAGGAAAGAAAAGGCTGTCAGATAGGGAAAAAAGCCTGTCCTAGCAGTGAGGACTATTAGGCTGCAGAATAGTCTCCCAAGGGAAGTGGTGAAAGCTTAGTTTCTTGAGTCATTTAAAACTGGACTAGACAAAGCACTCTGGAATATACTCCAGGGAGCAATCCTCCCTTGGCAAAGGGATGCACAGTATAACCTAATAGATTTCTCCCATCTTTTCTTCCTGTGATTCTCCTATTCCATAAACCACTGTGATTGAATGGAGAGCAGAAAACTTTAACCCCTTTTTCAGAAATGGAAAGCATGTTTCACAAGATATTGTGAGAGGAAAAATCTTTGGTAAAGAACAGAAAAAAATGCATTTTCCTTAGTAAGTTATCAGCTTTTCTCTATCTAGGGTAAAGAACTATAAAGGATGATGCTAGACTGTCTACTGGATGGCTGCCATTTCCAGTACAAGGTAATGTTTTGTTTCTTAATTTCCCTAAAAGCTCCAGTGGTTTTGATAGTACTCAAGGGTTATAGATTCATTTTTTATTTTCTTTGGTTTATTTGATTGTTTTTCTTTTTAAAGGATGCAATGAAATCTGTGATAAATTAACAATTATGTTTTTTAAAATAGAATTGACTGGTTACTATCAGCAGGTTAGACTGTGATTATTCCTGCACAGACTTGTATGGAGAAGGAACTACCAACTCTACCCTTGCATGACACAGGCCTTGAATCAACATTAGGAGATATTAAGAGCTAGGAGACATTATGCTCCACTATTCCCCTTCTCCCTCAAGCAGGTGGGGAAGCAATGGCCTTGGCTTCTGCCTTGAAGACATCAGCCAAGGGCGAAGAGCAGGTGCAGGTGACAGTATAATCCACTTCAGCTAAATCCATATTTTCTCTGCATCTCCTAGACAAAGGAGAAAGTCAGTGGCTTTTCAGGGAGAGGGAAATGGAAGTCACACTCTGAAAAATGTTTAACAGGAGGCCAGACTTCTATGTAACTATTCAAGAAACTTAAAGAAATACGTTCCTGGCCCTGTGCAAGAGTTGCAGAGGCATTCCGTAACGTGCAGGTGTTTCCCATAATTTCCTGCTACTCTTGCTGCTGCTCTTAATCTCACAGTGGAAAGCTTGATGCAAAGATCAGGACAGATCTCCAAGCTTAGAAAAAGCATCTGACATGAAAAATACTCTGCTAACAGAAATGGCTATAAATGGACCACCAAATTGGGACAAAAATAAATGTGTTTATTGTACCAGATTGTATTACTACTTTTTCTTTACTTTTAGACTTCTATGGAGCATCTGGTTTGAGCTTTGCCCAGCATAAGAAGCTAGCACATACAGGCCTTTACACATAGGTACATTCAGATGATATGCACATAAAGTGGCAATTCTGGATCAAGTCAAGGATCCATCTATAAGGTGTCGCAAGATGATGGGAAAGGATAACAGTGATATGGGAAAACTGAAGATACCTGGGAAAAAAAGTAGAGAAATGCAGTAAGCATATAATGACACTTCCTCCAATCACCTCTTTCACCTCCTGAAATTTGCTGTTCAATATTCACTTAAGAATCACAGAACCATAGAATATCTCAAGTCAGAAGGGACTAGTAAGGATCATCAAATCAAATTCCGTGCTTCTTGCAAGACTACCTAAAACTGAAGCATGTGACTAGTGTGTCATCCAGATGCTCCTTGAACTCTAATAGTAATTTCCAACACTTATTGGAAAACAGAAACTTTTCCAATAACTTTGAAACCCTGAAAAAAATTAATATCTATAATAACCTCAGGCAAGGAACTCTAAAGATTAGATGCTTATCATATGTACAAACACTTCTTTGTGGGATGGTTTTGAAGCTGTTATTGGCGAACTTCCTTTGATTTTTTTTCCCTTCCAAGTCTTACATGGCAAAGGATATGATGATGGATACCGCAGCATGTCAGTTATAACTGTCTCAAATTGCACCATTTCTTATTTATGAACAGAAAAGCTCTTAAGTCTGCAATTGTAGAAATAGTCTTTCTGGGGAGAGGATTCTGTAGTTTATGGCACCCACAACTAAAAAAAGATGAACAGACCCCAGTTCTATCCATATTTGCAAATGTACCTGTCACAATAGCATGTGTTTGAGGAAAGAGTCATCTTAGTTACTGGCGTGTCAGAGGAGAGTATCTAAGTGCTGAGCAAGTACTCACAGCTGAGGACTTGGCTCCTTTGGGAAGACTATCAAGGATACAATTGAAAACATCTTAATATGAGTTTTAAAAATATATTAATTTGAAAGTAATGCTTTTTACTTTAGAAGAAGACTGAAGGATAAGTCTCAATCCTTTTAATCTAGATGGACTTTGATGACTTTGGACCACATAGGAGCTCCTTGATCCTTTGCATTCCTTTCTAGTCAATGAGACATGATAGATAGGTCCTCAGCATCTCAGGAAAACCTCTATACTGGAAACATTTTGAAGCAGAAATATTTTCTTGGGGGAGATGTCAATTCAGAAAGCATTTTCAGTGTCATCGTTGGGATAAGATTGCATTGACATTGTCATTTCACTATTATTTTAAAATAGTAAATGACAGAGCCAAAGATGTCACTCCTCAGTCTCACTGCATGGACTACAGCTAGTTTTCTGTTGATTCTTGCTGTTCTGACAAAACATAATAAATCTGCTGCACTCTGTAAGGATTAGTAAAATGCTGCCCAGAACTAGTCTTGGTAATTTACCAGGAACCCGAGCTTTGCACTCAATTTGTATAGAGCACACAGCTGTTACAGAAACTTAGACCTCTTTTTGCCTTCAAAACAGTTTGCAAATATTGAAACACATTGAATATTTAGATGGAAAAAATCATGGGAGAGCTTCTCTGACTTTAGTGTGTTACGAGTGCTTTGTGTTTGGACAGTATGGACGATGATGTCCACATCTAAAGGAAAACTACAATCATAACTTTTTTTTTCCAAATTGATCCAAATTATTGCAAGCTTTTGGTAAGATAACAATGACAAAAATGCTTTTAAAGTCAGAGCAGAATAATTCAGAAATTGTGTCTCGTGACTGTAGACTCAGCTACCAAAATTCAGTTTGCCATCCTTGACACAGAGACAGAAGCATAGAGAACACAAGTTGGCATCTCCAAGACTGACAGGGTCTTTCAGTTCTGGGACTGTCACTTGTCTCTGCAAATTTACTGTGATTCTTTGTAACCACTCTCTAAAAGGTTGGCTAGGTCCTGTAGTCTTGGCTGTCTAAAGCCGTTTCTCATTAACAAGACAGACTCTGAATTTGCTGTGTGGCTGCTGGTGACCTAGGAGCAACACGCTGGACATCTCCAGCCTGTATGTTCTGGAAGGAAATCACTGTTCCTAAACCTTGCAGTAGAAAATAGATTCCATGCCACTTGTGGCAGCTGCAGTTTGTATGGACGATTGGTTAGAATGGATAAAAACAGATTTCCCAAACCAACTGTATTCAATGCAACATATTTTTCATATGTTTAATGGAACAGAAATTTTTATTTTAAGAGGCATTTATGAGCACTGCTAGCTCCCTGCCTAGGGAGTGGAGACCTGGTAGGGGGGAGAGCTAGCAGGTGTAAGAATAAAATTAGGTTTATCATAAAATTGGAATGGAACTGAGATTTTTCTCTCCTTTCTTTTGCCTTAACCACTGATGAAATCCAGTCATTAGACACAAAAGTTCCTCCTGTGCTCAGCTACCTCACAGCTTAACCCTTTTCTGAGGAGCTCAGGTAAAAGTACTTTAGTGACTGGCAGAAGTAACTGAACAATATTGGCATTGCAGCCTTCTTTTTAAGCCAAAACCATTAAAAAGAACAATTCTTCATTATCAGACCTGGAAGCTTCCTCCATACTGATTGGTGCTTCCAAGAGTCAGAGAGCATTTAGCACTTCTGTGGTGAAGTCTTGCAGTCTCTCAACATAGCAGATGAGACACCATCCCCTCTGTCCTCATACATTCCAAGTTTACTTCAAGAAAGAATTTATACTGTTCCTACATATCTCTTTTTTTCCTTTCTTTGAGTGAAGGAAAAGGCATCAGAGACAGAAAAAGAATTCTGAAAATGGTTTTGCTGTCACTATGTTCCTCTTCTTCAATATTGTGAAGCAATAGGAAATTAGCAGATTTCCCAGCTCAGTCTAGCTCTAGATCTTTCCTCAAGTGTGTTCACACATCACTGTTAATGTTTCCATGGAATCATAGAGAGCATGAGCACTTTTTTTTTTTCTTTTCCATATAATGTATTTAGTTGAGTCCTTTTGTTCATGTTGCAAGGAGGTTGAACAACTGATTTCCTTGAGAAATTAAGTTCAGTTTTAACTACAGATTTTAATTGTGTCTAATGTGATTTTTGGATTTACAGTCATCATTTTGACCCAAAATATCTGGCAAGCTATCTTATTAATACAGACTATTTCAGAATTTCACTCTATTTCCTACTTTTATATGTTTGGAGCAGTGGTAAAGGCTCATTCTCTTGGAAGAACCAATAAAAATATTCCTTCTTGGCTAAACTTTGAGAAGAAAATGTTAATCTCAACTTTTCAGTTCTCCAAACAAAGAGAAAGGGACATAAAGAGATGAGAGGCCCTAGTTAAAGCAGAAGTTCAGGTTGGGGTAAAAAAAAAAAGAGTTTTCTTTCTAAATTCAATTAATTTTACGTGCTAAAAAAATATACAACCCCATACAAAAAAAAAAATGAGGAAACAATTTGTAACCAAATAGGAGTATAAACACATCGAGAGTGGGAAAAATGATGCCTCCCAGCAAGAGGAGTAAGAAGGAGGAGGATGAGCAGAGCTCCCTGAAAATAAAAGAGCAGATAGAAATTGAGAGTCGTAGGGGATGGATAAATAAACAACAAGGTTACAAGTTCACAAGCCCACCCGGCAGGCACTATTAGGACTTTAATTTGCTACAATCACCAGTGTACGTGGTATGTGTTTACTTCAAGGGAAAGGAAGTCGATTTTCTGCTTCTGACTAAATATGTTACCAACATATCATGATGTCTGGCCGAATTCACCAAAGCATATCTTTGCTGCTCTTCATTGGATTGTGTTCAGAGACAGTTGTGATACCTGTTAAAATACTTTAATGAATCTGATACTCATGAATGGTGCTGAAATGACAGCCTTGGAAATTGAAGTCTTCTATCAAACTACAGAACTTTCACAGTATTGACGAAAATAGTGCCAACTTCTGCCATGCTATCCTCTCAAAGCGTCTCAAATTTAACCTGGAAAAAATTGTTTCTGGTGGTAGCAGCACTTCAGCCTCAATGCCTGGTCATTTCTTCCTGCTTCAGATATAATTAACAGCAAGTGTATGGATTATCTTGGTGATTTTATACTGTAGACGGGAGCTGGGCAGGCCAGTTTTAACAGAGTTATTTCTTATTAGAAAAAAACCAAAACAGTTTCATTGAAATCAGAGTGTTCTGGGAAAGCGTAAAATCTGCAACATTCTCAAAAGGCAGGAGCTGAAACAGAATGTTATATAACTCACTTTTCATTTAGTTCTTTAGAATCCCAGATTGCCATAGCTGTATTATTTTTTTCTGTGTAATACAGCTTATATCATGTACTAGATTTTGGAATTCTCGAAGTGCAGCGTTTTATCTTAGCAAATTCTAGCATTTCAGTGCTTTTAAAGTGAAACGTTAGTGAATTTCAATAGCAAGGTCAATTTCAAATTGGGGAATTTTATTTTGACTGAATAGTAAGAATAAAAAATGCCAAATTCTCCCAGGTTTTGGGTTTTGTTTTGATTTTTTTCCTTTCACCCCACATTTTCTCCTTTGTGGAAAAGGAAGACAGCAGCCCTGTAACTAGTATCCTATGTCAGGCAATACTGATCTAGGAAGCTGGAGGAAAACTGAGCCTTTGAGGAAAATTTAAAGTGTTCTTAAGCCACAATGTTCCAGAAAATTTTGGTAAAAAGTGAGGCCCTAGGCCAAGGTAGAAGAACATTAGTCCTAGGTGGTATCATAAGTAATTTATCTATTATTCATCTATTTTATTTCTGTCCTGAATGCTCAAATCTGAACCAACTCCATATATAGGAAGAGGTGAAAGGATTGTGATCATTCAGTGCATTTACCTTGACTTCTGCATTCTGAGGGTGGAGGATAGAACCCGCTGGTGCAGTCACAAAGGCTAGGGTAGAGAACGAGGCTCTGCTGAAAACAACACATACCGAGTGATGAGAAACTTAAGAGTCTGAAAAGACCAGCAAGACAATTTTTGCAGTTCTCCTCTTAAAAACACATGATGTCAGCTTAAGTGATAGGTTGAAAAACAGAAACAGAAGAAACAATCCCTTAAGGAGGTGACTGAGAGTTGATACAGCAAACCTTTACACAGAAAAACAATGTTCATGGTGTATACCAGCTGATAGCTGTTCTCTCTTCTGACCTTTATCTTCAGGTGTGAGGACAGACCTGAAAACTCATTCATGGCTTTTCCATTTGAGAGTTATCTTTCTCTTCCACTTATCACATGCCTACAAAGCAGTACTCTACGGTTTCCTTCACTAAAGATAAAAGTAGTATTGCATTCTCAGTACACTCATTCTCACTATACTTGATTTCTTCAAGCATTCATTTCAAACAGTGTACTACACAAGACTTCTTTTTTAACCCTTAATGAAAAAAACTGTGGACCTGACAGCCATTATTGCATCTTACTGCTTTCTGGAGTAACTTGTTTTATGAAAAGAGGTGCAACCTTTAATGTAGGCATAATTCTTTTCTTACAGATTTCAGAAGACAAATAATCAGGGAGCAATTAGTTCAAAGACAAAAATCTCATAACTCGCCAGCACCATGGGCATGACAGATCATGTGTACTCATTTAAACGATGTCAAATATCTCATTTTCTCCATTTGCTTCTGTACTTCGTTGCCCAGATCAGTTCTTCTGGATATCAGTTTGATTAGAATCTGAAAGTGTAAAACAGAGTAGGCAAGAGGGTCAGCCCTGGATCTATTTATTACACAGCATAGTGAACTTGGGTTTTGCCTTTACTCCTCATCAGAAGTAGAGTTTGAAAAATCTGTCCTTTCCGTGAGACACAGACATGGCTACCAGCGTGATAATGTTGTGGGACCCAATACTACTTAGAAAACTAGGTGTAATGGTCCATTCCTAAGTTATCTGGTCAGGCTAAATGTGGATAACTGAAATTCTGTTATCAGGAGCATACCCAGATTTGATTTTCCATTTTTTCAGGTTTTAATGACCTAGACTTGATCAGCCTCCCTCATCAGCTCTTTAGGTTTAATAACATCTGAGGAACAAGACTACAGGCTCTGTATGGCTTCTGTCTCCTGGTTAGATCCTATTTTGTGTCACTACATAAAATCAAACCACCAAGAAGGCTCACATTTGGTTTAGTTTGTTGGGTTTTTTTTCAATTTCAAGAATTAATGCAAAGCTAGGGCCAAAAGATCATAAATAAATTGCATCTTCCTCTGGGGTTGAGGAACAAAGGATCTCTTCTGTCCTCCAAAACCTTATTTCAGATTTACTTCTTATCAGATAGCTGTACCGATGTTCCTTGTATTTTCAGCCAGCAAAGCTTTTTGGCAATCTGTGGTCTTCTTAAGTCTATTAGATGTGGTATCAAAAGCTGGTCTGGATTTCTTGGTTCAGTCTACCCCATATAATCTGTCAAAGCTCCTGCCTCAGACTGGTTTTCTCCCAGTTAAACCCTCAGTTGCAGCTCCTGAGCAAGCCCAATGGCTCTGGGGCTCATCTTTCCTTGCCTCGACCCCTGAGCTGGCCTAACTACACTCCCATGCTGCTCACTGTGCAGTCCTTCAGCTGGCTGCTGCATCCATGAGGGCCTCCTGCAGACCTTATTCTGGGCTCATCTCAGAGCATCACACAAATAAGCTGCACTTCAAGATAAATAAGGCTGCTCTCTCTCCTAAATGAAGCTCAGGTCACTGTCAATCATTTCCCTGATTTGGAGAGGGAGTAACATGCCTCGTCTCTTGAGGACAGGGAGTCATTCTCTCCCTCAACTGGAAGATAATGATAATGTTTAGATTGAGATCCTGCACAGCATAGTTCTTGGGGTTTAGCCTGTGCAAGACTGTGCACAGTGCTTCTTTTCTCTGTTTTGTAGCTATTTGTAGACTCTCACTCCAATGATCTATAATTGGAGTTGTGCTAGACCTAAATTAAATTCAAAACTAACCAGTAAACAGGTTGTTTTGTACAGGTATTTCATGCATGCAAATATCTACAATTATGTAGAAGTGTGTGAAATTCATACATATTTAAATATATGGCAATAAAGATCGTGTTGTTCATTTCAGAACTCAGGCTGAGAAATGGCTGAGTTAACATTACCTCGTTGTTCTGGAGCAAACAGATTATTTTGCTGCATTGTTACATTTCTTAGCTTGCTGTGGTTGTTTCCCTTTCCCCTTTGTCTGTTGCTTGTGGCTGATGAAACACAAGCAGATCTGAACAGCTACAGAACCGCATTGTCTGCATATTCCTTCTGCTGTTTCTCATCTGAAAACAGTACCTCCTGGCACCTGGAAAACCATCACAGATGCAGAACAGGTGATCTTTACAGAATGCTATTCAAAGTGAACAGTCTGCCAGGCCCATAGACAACAAAACACACTGCTGACTCCAGCTGGAGTGAGAGATTACTTTGATAACAAATTAAAACGAGCTCAGAAATTGGAAATGAAGGAGCTACGCAACGATGAATAAAGTCCTCAGATGGCCCCAGTTTTGTGCAAGTCTATCTAACACATGAGATATAAATTGGTGGTCTTCATTAATAGCTACTGTTTAGCTACTAACATCCTTCAAGAGGACGAATCAGGATCTGGCTCCTTGCACCATGATAACTTCTATCCTGATTGAGGAGACTATTTTCTCTTAACATGTTCAGAGTGCTTCCTTGGGATCTTAAAAATTCTTTATGTGTCATTTTGCTTCTTGCATATGCAGACAATTGTAATGCTCAATTTAAAAATGTTCATATATTTTCTATCTATGGGATTTTTACAGCACTGGATAATTCCTGGATGATTACTGTTTTTAATAACCACATAATTACTGTATTAATCAGACCTGTCCTATTGGCTTCTGTGTGACACAGAAGGGCAGAAGTAAGATAGAGATAAAGATAAGACATATTTAAAAGACCCTTACAATACATTTTTTTTGTGTTCACTTTGCAATATAACACATATAGAGGTCAAAACACAGAAACAGACTTAGCAAATAGCCCAAAAGTCCATTGATGCCAATATCTTTCAACAACAGTCAATTTGTAAGATCTAGAAGAAGATATAACATGGGCAGTTATAAAAAATGACAGCTAGTAAAACAGAATGCTGATATGGGAACATCCAGGACTCCAGGCACTAGCATAGGACCTCGTAGTGTGAGGGGGACACATAAACACACGAGACCCATATTTACCCAATAATTAATATTCTCAATTATACCAAAATAGTTTTGAAATCAGAAAAAAAAAGTGAAAGTAAGAAAATTACTACAGATTCTGGGAAGACAAAAGATGAATTGCATAGAACAGAAAGGAACAAAAGTAGCAAGAAGAAAACTATTGGAAAATATGATGCTTGCCTCATGAAAAAAAGACTGTCTAGAGTGTGATACACTTCTTGTGTGCACTCCTTTGCAAAAGTCTAGGAAGGATGAATGTGTCTACACAGGCCAATGCATTGATATGTAAAGATGAAAGCCTCTCTGAAAGTAAAGCAGATAACAATCTCATCATGTCCAAATGGTACTCAGCACATGTAAGGTGCAGGACTGCACTTGCTCACCCTGACATTGCCATATCAACACATTTGAAGCTGTGTTAGGGATACTCCACACAGAGACACATCATTTCATAAAATCATAGAATCATAGAATGGGGGGGGTTTGAAGGGACTTTTAGAGATCATCTAGTCCAACTCCCTGCAGAAGCAGGTTCACCTAGATCAGGTTACACAGGAAAATAACCGGGCTAGTTTTGAAGACTTCCAGAGAAGGAGACTCCAACATCTCAACATTAAAATAGCTTTTTCTTATGTTTAAATTCCTGCTCTTTTTGCAGACTAGAGTGACATTGGCCTTTCTCCAGTTCTCCAGCACTTTGCCTGTCCTCCATGATTGCTTGTTGCCCAGGCTGTGTGCCTTGTGGTAGAGGCAACACAGGGGCTTACTCGAACATACAGATTTCCCTGGATGGATACAGAAGGTGGTCCCTGGTTTGATACTCCCTCAGAGTGGTCAGTGTTGTTCACCTCATCATGGTGTATGGCTGAGGGGTACTTGTCATTCCATTCCCTGCCCTTCCCTGTTTCTTTTCTAGACAGAATGGCTTTTTCTTTGTCATTTCTTCCCCCACCTCCAAGTCTTTCAGCTTGAAGCCCTCTTGATCAAGTTGGCCAGCCTATTCCCAAATATTCCAGTGCCCTTATGAGAGAGGTGTATTCCGTTTTTCCCTACAGTCCCCAAAGAGGGTTCCATTGTCATAAAAAGCAAAACCTCCCTGCCAGCACCAACGTCTTAGCCAGGAGTTAACTTGTGCAATTTTTTCATTAGTGACTTCCCCTTTTTCTCTGGTGAACAGGATGGAAGAGAAAATAACTTGTGCCCCCCATCCTTCACTTGTTCCCCCAAGTTTTTAAAATCCGTCTTGATTCTGAAATTAGATTTGAGAAGTACCATCATAGACTGAGATTCAGGTTTTCAAGAGACTGTGCTTGTCTGACGTGTTGAGAAGAGACTAAGCCAAACTCTTCAAAGTTACTTTTGTTCTACTAAGAAGAGTCAAGGAGGAGCAGAGGAGTTCACTGAGTTGAGCATGGGTGTACATCTCCAAAGAGCAGCACAGGTAGAGGCAGAGAGCTCTTAACCACAAGTCTTACTGAAGCTGTGAGGACTGGCTGCAGAACAACTATGTCTGCAAAGCAGCTTGAAATAATCAAATGCAGACATGAAAGTATCATCAATTATGACTAAAAACATTTAAGAAGTCATTTTTACATACAAGAATTTAAAAGCAATCAAAGTGCTTCATTCTAAATCACTGCTTTTACCAGTTACTCCTAAAGACTGAATTTGTCAGAGTAAAGAAAAATCTTCATTCTGCTTTTGATATCTGCTTGAGCCCTTTGTAGTAGTTCTTAGGATACTTGGCAATGTTTGTTTCTTTTTTCCCAGCTGCTCCATTTTCCTGACTGAAAGCAGGTATAACCAGGTGAAATGCTCAGCATTCAGTATATGAACCCCAAACCCAAGAGGCATTCTTTAATGGATATGAACCCTGAAAGGAAGGTGACTTTTGTTAGTGGGAATAGAAAAACATCCCTTGGTTTGGTTTGATCATCTCTTAGCTGGATCTGATTGTATAAATCTGAAATGGCAAGCAGCATCCTCTTTTTTTTTTTTCTTTTAAATGACTTTGATGGACAGTTCCTTTTTATAATGTACAAATAATCTTTGTGACCCTGATAAGCAGGTCTGATGATACTCAGCTGAGTAATGTACCAGAACCGAAATTTCCATCTACTTGATGTTTTGCACAGGGCTTTTGATGAAGTCACTGTCACCTGCTATTAACTTAATATCAAGTCTTAATAGGGTCCCTTTCTTTCCATCTTCACGCTGTTGGGGTCCAAATTAATTACTAAGAGTAAAAAAAAAAAAAGAAAAAAAAAAGATCTTCACATAAATCCTCAAGCTTCACAGGAAGGAAAAAGTTTCCAGTGCTAGTTGAGATCTAATGGCTCATTAGGAATGTCTGTCTCAACTAGACATCAGTGCTGTCCCTCCTCTTTCATGTACCTTTCATAAAGACACTTGAAAATGTGCTTAACTTTAAGCTGGTGCATAGTTTAGTGTGAAAGAATATGAGATGTATTTGAAGTTAAGCACATGCTTAAGCAATTTACTCAACTGGGGCCATATTCTGGCAAGAGAAAACATCTTAATATTCCTTCATGATTTGGTTCCATCCAGAGCCTGCCTGAATGTCTTTGCTTTGCCTCACAAAGAGGAATGGGCAGTTTTAGAGAGATTATCAGGGAGATTGACTCAGAACTGAAGGGCACATGATAATGGAATCAGATTTACCTACAGATGCTAAAATCTTTATCTTTGGAGACTCTACATGGGCAAAAGGCATTAAAAAATTAAACCACTCTCTTCTTAAAAGAGGCATAGCTGTAACATTAGAGATATGTACATTTAATATATATATCAAATTATGGAAGATTAACAACTGCAGATACACTGTTTCTACATGGGTTAGACAGTCTTCTTCTGTAAAGTGTTGCATTTCTGCTAGGACCAGGCTATTAAAATTGTCATTAACAGTATTAGGAAAAGGAAACAACTTTATTTTACTGATGGAAAAAGCATATTTAAAATATAAATTTGCATAGCAAAAATATTTTATTCTTGTTCCCTTCCTTTCTCTGAAAGCTGTAATGACCAGGGGCTTAAAGGAAGCTGTAAATAGCTAAAGCATGCTCTATGTCTTTCTCCTTTTTTTGTGCATTTTCAGGTATTTTGTACATCTAAAGAGGAAATGAATGACAGTCTAGTATGCAGTCTTCTTTCCAGGAGTAAAAGGCAGGTTTCTATTATGAGGTATTTACTGCTCCTCAGTTCTGTGTTTGCATCGGAAATATATTTGAATTACATACTACTTTGCTGTAGAGGGATAATTTCACTGAAACTAGTGGAGTCAGGCTTGCTAGCAAAGAGACTGAACTTGATAATTTTCTCTCTTATCCTGCTAGTACTATTCATTCAGTATTTTGCAGATGGGGTAATGGACACATCACTATGCAGAGGGGCTTTCTTGAACTCTCTCTCATCCCACTTTCAATAACCCTTATATTATAGAAAAATAGGAAATGATATGTTTAGAGCACTCTGTCTTTCTTTGACAAGCAATAGTTTTTCCAGCAAACTCTACTATATCTGAGTGAAGACCAGTAAACACAAAACTTGCCATAGAGAGAAACACCCTGGCTCCTACAACAGTGGTTTCAAATCAGGTTTAAACCTTTGATGTCATACTGGGAGTTACTGGATGTTACCCAAGTGTAAATAAAAGGTATTAAGTGTTCCTTTCTATTAGAGACACAGCTTCTCAGGAAAATGGGGTTTGCTATACAGAGTAGATCACTCTCCCATTTATTTATTTATTTCAAGTGCTGCCCATTGGGACATATTCTTTTGCTTCCGTACAGAAGTTCATTCCCCTCTAAAATTCACTGTCAAATATAACCTTGTTGCCATGGGACAAGGTTGTCATCTCCATCCCCAGGACCTGCTATGTTGCTGACCAATAAAACACAGTGTCTGGCAACGCCCTCTGTAACCAGCCCCAAGTACATAGAGATTGCCAGAGTGCTGTTGTTTCCCTTTCAACTCAGGCTAACCCAGAAATCTTTGCTGTCTTGGATTCACAAAGAGTTCCTAGTTATTCAGGCACACTCACAGAAAATTGCCTCTTCAGTTTTCCCGGGTTGTTGCAATGTCAGCTTGAGCCTGGTCCCATCCAGCTGCATCAGTCAAATTGAGCTCCACAACATGACATAACCTGACACAGCTGACACAGCCAGGTGTTACAAACCAATGGACACCATGGTTCACAAACTATTCAAATTGCTTTCAGATACATATCCTACCTCTCTGCTCAAATCCTTCCCAGCTGTCTCTTTTCTCAGCTCCATATGAATCAGGGTTGGAGGAAGATAAAGCGGGGGGAGATAGGGGAGGAAAGAAGGAGTCAGGAGAGAAAACATCCTGTCTGGTAAAAAACAAAAAAATAAACTCAATTCTTGCAAACCATATTGTCTGCAAAATTAACTCTTTGAAGGAGGCTCACAACAGTCTCCAAGCCTCTTTCAGGATTTGTAGGGGAGGCTTGCAAATATTTCAGCTGTAAATGCCCATCTATTAAATTAAATAGTCATTGCTGGAGTACTGGATTCTTAAATAATAATGAAAAGCCACCTGATGTTTGTAAGGTATTATGAGATTAAAGGCCTGGAGCAACCCTACAAACCTGGAAATAGTCAAGCTTAGTAGCATCAAAGAGCCAGGCAGCCAGACTGGGCACAAGACATGGCTACAGTGAGTTGTCTCCCATTGAAGCCAGTCAGATGACCAGTAAGGGCTATGGCTTGCCAGCACTGGTCCAGGGTGATGCCAGCCCATAGTGAGACAGGCCAGTCAGCCTCTGCTTTACAGAAAATGTGGGTTGTAGGGATGAAGTGGCTTGCTGAAGGTCATAAAATTCATGCATGAATTTCGTTATCCAGCTTAGCCATCAATCAACTTGGGGGAAGGGAGAGGTTCAAATGCAGAAAGAATGGCTAGATACCCAACTTCCACTGAAGGTCAGTGAGGGCTGAATGCCTCATGTCTCCTATTACCACAGGAAATCTCCCTCTCAGAATATAAGTGCTCAAAAATGCTGCCTCCTTCCTGAATATAAATCTCTATGATTCTCTTCTGCTCGTAATTATAACGGTGTGAAACAGGAGAAATATGTTCGAAGTCAAAGGATTTGCATCTCCTAATCAAGAATAGAATTGACCCTACAACCTTCACATCTTTACTTTTTAGTTTCATCAAAAGCAAATAAAAATATGGATGAAACCAGCACCATAGGCCACTGAACATAATTTCTGACCAGTCTTTAATGCAGTTGGTGTAAGACAGCCCAAGATCTTCCCCTGAGGTTTGTGCTTCTTTTATCTATTACAAACAGTCTCTGTGGGATGCATCTCTGTTCCAGTTTATTTGTAAGCAGAGAGAAAGAGAGAAAAAAGGAGACGTAGAGGAAGAAAGAGGAAAAGAGGGAAATAATGAAAAAGCAAGGAAGAAAGAGAGAAATAAAAAAACCTGAAACCCCAAGTTTTTGCAATATCACTTGCTCTGATATTTGTGTGTATATCTCCTAAAGAATACAAGGAAAAAAAGCAAGCCAACAAAAAACCCCCAACAGCAACATTGTTCCTGAAGCAGCTGAACTAGCCGAGTACAGCAAGCAGTATACAGGTGTCTTATGTTGCTTTTATTCCTTGTATAATAGGTGCCTACTGGAACGGGAGAAAGGGCATGAGAAGCTGTCCTTGTCTTTGCAGAGCATGAATAGCATTTATCTCAGTGCAGTGGGCATCGCCAAGTTGGGTTTTTGTCAACCTGTCAATTCTCTTTTTTTACTTTTTTTTTTTTTATACAGAAAGCAGAGTTCAGTAAATAAAGATAAATGATTGTGCTCCTTGTCTGCAGACCCTGGAGCTAAACTGAACAGGCCTCTTATGGTTTGGACCTGCTTCATTGACTGTTCAGACAGCCCAGTAATACGACAGATGTACCCAGCCGTTCCCTCTTCCCCGCTGTCCATTAGATTATGTTCATTTTGTCTGAGATGCCATTATAAGTCTCAAGGTCAAATAAGTCACGGAGAAGAAAGAGGAGGACTAATTTTTTTTCCCTGCCACCCTTCCTGTATAAGGGCTCATTCGCAACTTGCAAAGCACATGGTCTTTTAAGGTGCACATGCAGCTCGGCACAATTTATTGAAATAAAATGCAGGTGTAACATTCACCCGGAGGCCATTCTGGCACAACAGCAGAGGAGACTTCTCAAGCATGATTTGGGCTGCTTTCCTAAATTTCTAATGAATTATTTGTAAGTAAAATTCATTAAGGAGGAGCTTTCCAAAAAAAACAACACCCTCCAATAAATACATGAGAAAGGAGATCAGAAGGTCTAAAGGCTGTTTCTTGAGAGACACCGAGCAAGTTATCATATACTGAGTAAAGTAGTTGAAGTGTGAAATGGGAAAACAAGGAAGGGATAGCAGCTAAAAAATCACCAGAGATTCTTAAAAAACCACAGCACCTTGTGAAAAATGTAGAGATGAATTTTAATCTTGGCTACAGCAGGATGTGTGTCACCCATTGGACTTTTGGGTAGTGCTTAGAGATCTGCATCATGTCTGAGAAAAGAATTTACACTCCTGAGTCTGTAAGGGTAGATCTAAACAATATAAAAGCAAGGACTGATTTTTCTCTTCTTTATGGGAATCTTTCTGTTCTCTAAAGAAAATTAAGGAACAGTTACTAATGAAATACAAAGAGGTATGTAGTTAGCATGGTTTCTGTTTTCCTGGAGCTTGTATCCAAACAAATGGGAAAATGTCCCTTAATTTCTATGGGGTTTGGACTATGCTTATGCATAAAGGTTGAGTCGTTATGAAATTCAAGGTTAGGAAAGAGTTAGGGGTGTTCTGGAGCATTTTAACGATTTAAAGCTCTACAGCATGTTGAATTCTGTTTTAGAATTCATTTGACTGAATCATTAAGTTTATGATGAAGGAAAACATTATTGTTCGGGTTTTGCTGATCAGAGTTCAAAGCAGAGAGAAATCAAGGGACCTGGGAAACCAAAAGATGGTTGATTACAGCAGAATCTGGAATTAATTCTGCTTCTCCTGTGTCTCACATGTGAATTCCACATGTTGGATGGTCCTGTCTCTGCAGTCTGAGAAGAGGGCAGATATGAGGCAGGCAGCTGGATTCAGGGAGGCCATGGGTAACTTTATTTTAAGGAATGTAAATAATAGACATCTTTTGAAAATGACATTCTGAAATTAATTTGTAAGGGAAAGCCCCAATCCCCCACTCATATTAGGGGAAGTCAAACTTGACCAAAAATCCCACAGTGTTCAACAACGTAAGATATTTGATTCCCCAAACCTAATCCTTCAGAAAGTTGGAATAAGAATCAGAGTAAGATAAGGAATCATAGAATGATAAAATCATACAATAGTAAGGTTGGAGGGGACCTTTAGAGATCACCTAGTCCAATCCCCCTGCAGCAGCAGATTCACCTAGATCAGGTCACATAGGAACTTGTCCAGGCAAGTCTTGAAGACTTCCAAAAAAGGAGCCTCCACAACCCCTCTGAGCAGCCTGTGCCAGGGCTCCCTCACCTGAACAGTGAAATAATTTTTTCTTATATTTAAATGGACCTTTTTGTGTTCCAGCTTCATCCCATTACCCCTTGTCCTGTTGCTAGATATAACAGAAAAAAAAGGATGCCTCAACCTTCTGATACCCACTCTTTAGATATTTGTAAATATTAGTAAGGTCCTCCCTTAGTCTCCTTTTGTCGAAGTTGAAAAACCCCAGTTTCCGCAGCCTTTCCTCATCAGGAAGATGTTCCAGTCACCTGATCATCTTGGTGGCCCTGTGTTGGACTTTCTCCAGCAGTTCTCTGTCCCTCTTGAGCTGAAAAGCCCAGAACTGGACACAGGACTCCAGATGAGGTCTCACCACGGCAGAAGAGAGGGGTAGCAGAACCTCCCTTGACCTGCTGGCCACAGTCTTCTTGATGCATCCCAGGCTGCCATTGGCCTTCTTGGCCACGAGGACACATTGCTACCTCATGGTTAGTTTACTATCAATCGGCACTCCCAAGTCTCTCTCTGCAGAGCTGCTCTCCAGCAGGTCAATCCTCAGCCTGTAATGGTGCATGCAGGACTCTGCACTTGTCCTTGTTGAAGCTCATGAGGTTCCTCTCTGCCCAATTCTCAAGCCGGTTGAGATCCTACTGAATGGCAGCACAGCCTCTAGTGAATCAGTCAGTCCTCCCAGTTTGGTGTCATCAGGGAACTTGCTGAGGGTCACTCTGTCCCTCATCCAGATTGTTGATGAAGATGTTGAACATGACTGGCCCCAGAACCCATCCCTGTGGAACTCCATTGGCCACAGTCCTCCAACTAAATTGTATGCCATTGATCACAACCCTCTGAGCAAAATGCAAGTTGATTTAGAAAGAAACATAAATGAGTATGTTTAGATCAAATTTAAGTAACTTTAGAAGTCTAATACTGTTTAATTTTACTTAAAAAGAAGGAAGAAAACCCAAAACCAAACACTGAACTAGTAGTGTTCCCAGAGAGAGACTTTGTGCTTGCAGCACGTGGATCTGCTTGTTCCTGCCCATGCCTCCCAAAGCTGCTGAGAGCATCAATGTGGGGCCATGCTGGTGCACGCTGGGAGACTCAGCCCTCCTTGTCTCTGCAACAAGTTTGCCAAACATAAACCAACTCTTGCCCAAAGCCCCATGACGACACTTCTCTGTAGTTTGAGCTAATAAGACTCTCTTTGTTAGGACCATACAAGCAAAAAAGCCTGAGGGAAGTATGAGGAAATGCTGAGCCACTAGGACACTCCCTGAGGCCAGCCTCATGCTGCAAAAATGCAAATAGCAAAAGGAGCTGCTCTGCCCTTTCATAGGTTACCGCATCTGTAACCCTCCATGCTCTGGTCAAGACTTTACTTTTCCCCATTTCAACTCCCCATGGGAAGTCTTAACATTCATTTCTTTGCAAGGCTATTTTGTTCTTTGCAGTTACATGCTATAGTGATGAGTGTAGATTATTCCTTAGGGGTGTGAGGAAGGACCGCTTTATAGACACTTTTCTCACCCTCTGCATGCAAGATTAAACACAAGTCGATATGAAGTATGCAGGGTTAGAAAGAATAAAGCCATAAGATTTTTAAAATATGAATCCACTCGAGTGAAACACAGACTAAAGTCTTGCAAATGCGATTTTGAGTGTGCTGCATTACTTCCCCATCGAGAGTTCTCCACATGATCCCTTGAGATATGCGGTCCTCTGAAGCCTGTAAAATTATTCTAATCAGCATTTGCTTAGCACTTCAGAAGTTCTGGCAAACAGAAGCTAATTAATTCTCACAGTTCCCCTAGAGAAGGAAGATCTCATTTTGTTGATGGTAGCATGGAGACAAGGATAGTTTAAGTAACATGCCCAAGGCCATATTTTGGGTTAGTATCTGGCATAAAATTTAAAATTTGGGACTAGCTACCAAATCACACCCCCCTTTCTATGACTCAAGAACATATCATTTGCAACCCAGGATATATGATGCAGCCAACTAACTTTCCACTATGTTGTGTTTAGATTTAAGCACTAAATAAGCCTGGCAGCATTTCTGGAGATGTTTCTCTTCATCAGCTGCACAGAGTTGTGCACATACTTGAGGATCTTCAAACATAGAGATGTGTTAGTGGTGAGAACTGTATCCATTACCTTTGCTTTTGTGGGGAATTACGTGACACAGAGATTGGGAAGGGGAGGTTATGCATCAGGCTTTCTTCTTAACAGCTTCTGCTTTTTTCACTCTTGAGAACAATTTGGGTAGGCTTCATGTTTTTCCTCTCTATTTGACATCAACTACTGGAACACACAACAAAACTCAGAGAAAAGAAAAATAATCAGCTTTTAAGACTGGGTTGGACGAGGCTTTGAACCATTTGATCTAGCTGAAGATGTTCCTGCCCATTGCAGAAGGATTGGACTAGATGATCTTTAAATGTCCCTTCCAACCCAAAAAATTCTATGATTTTTTGGAATCAGAAGTTGTTCAGAATGTGAATTGTAGGACTGGAGTTGTGAGAAAGTGTGATGTGTTATGTTGTATAATGAGCATCACTTTATACATGGGTCAGGATTAAAAAAAGTCCTAATTTTCAGAAATACACAGAAATATTAACGATAGTAAACACAGAGTAAAACTCCCATTATGATGACATCAAGTAAGGGCTATTCACAAAGTGTTTGTCTATTACTAATTTGTTCTGAAAAGACTGGAATAGACTGTTTAAAGTTTGTGAAGGAAATGGATTTCCTGACCTCCTCCAACCTCTACTCATTTTTTAAATAGCTTTCACAAGTTTGACTAAACAGGAATTGAGAGATGCCCTTTGTGAGTAGATAGCTGAGCAAAAATCACCCTCAGTGTAATATGTGTTAATAATACCTCCTTCTGGCAGCTTAATGTGGTAAGGAGACTTTCTAGAGGAATCAAAGAATTACATAAAAGAAAGGATGAGAGTGGTTAAGTAGACACCAAAATTTCTAGATAGGGAAAACTACATCTTGTTTGTGAAAAAATAAAAGAAATATAAAAAAAAAAAAATGGAAAAGATCATACAATTGTTTCCATTTCAATTGAACCTGAAATTACAATTCAGAAAAAAATATATAGTACAGTAATCTGAGAAAACATCTAAGTATTTCTATCATTTGAAAGCTTTACCCCACTGTAAAAATTGCTCTTTAAAATTCTTTATTCAAAAAAGAGAGAAACAATTCAATTTTTTACAGAATATTTTTATTTTAATGTTCACTATTTTTCAAAGAAGGAAATCAATAATATCAATAGTTATCCGTGGAAAACCTTCAAAAGGGAATGGCACCAATGCATTGTCTTTAAACCTTCACCGGTAGAGATTGTTGCAATAATACTGAAGTGAAAGAATGTTTTCAGTCTGTAGGAAGCCCTACATACTTTGGTTCACTTGATTAGTAAGTTTATGTAGGTAGAAAAACCTTACATTTATGCTGAATTGGGAAGAGAAGAAATAGGAAAGGAAATGAAAGTGTATAATAGAAATTTTTTTTTCCCAAGGCAGTTTATATTAAAGATTGAACTGGAAAAGTATCTAGGTTTTCTGCAATTTAGTGTTATTTCTATTAAACAGTTCTTTGGTGTTTCAAACTTTTTTTATAGTTTTTCTTTTTCTTTTTTTTTTTTTTTTCTGAATACACCAGGGAAATAAAAACTTACATCTTTGCTCTTTACTTTCTACTTTAACAGCAGTCAGACCTTGCTGAAAAATATATAGTTTGATTACCCCATGCAGCCAAAATATATTACAATGCAGGAAACTGGAGTATCTTCAATATATGAGAGAAGATGAGAAGAACTAGAAATGGAAACTCTTATTAGTTTGTAATGCCTGGTACCTACCAATACAGTCATCCTCATTTACTGAATACCTGGTTTAAAATTACACGTGAATCCAATGCCAGGGCCTAACAGAGATTAGGACTTTCTCTCTGATATTCCCTTCCTCAATTTCTTCTCGTTATCCTTACATATAATCCTGAAGAATCCCTCTTCCTCTTACATTATTATTTCATCTTTATGGTGCCTGCAGCTAATTATGTCTTATGGAAGAAGCTGGCTTTTGTAAGGATGATATTTTGCTGTAGATGCCTGCCAGGAGAAAAGTCCAGCCAAAATAGGAAAATGAACTAAACTTTCCATCCTACAACAGGTACAAACAGCATCTGATGGAAAGGAAACTTCAGCAGACTAATATGAGAAGCTGAAAAATTACCTATGCCTCAATCTTTTAAGCAAAAATTAACATCAATGAATGCTCAATGCATAATAACTACACACTGGTTATTTTTTCTCATTTTGCCAGTAGTTTACGCATCCAAAGAGCAGCACTTGCAACATGTAATTTGTTTTCCTAAGATGACTCGAAGAAGAAAAATGTCAAGTAATTATATACTTGTTACTCTCAAGAATTTTCATTCCAGGTTCAAGATGAAGACTAATACAAGAATTTGGGAAATAGTCTATAATTTCTGTTCATTTGTTTGATGTAGTTTACCTTTATTGCTATGCGGTTTTAATTGATAATTCAATAGAATATTTATATTCTGTCTTGTGGTTACTGCACTAATTTCATTAATTCCTGGAGTGGCTACACGACGTTCTGTTAGAATCATTATTTTCTTTTTAATAGAATATAGTAATAGACAGCAAGTGACTCAGCATATGGTAGATTGTTCCATTTATTGAAAATCAAGATACTGTATTTGCTCTATTACAATAATGAAGTTGATGATTTCCAATCTGTTTAATAAACTGTTTCTGCAGTTGAATATTTATATTGAATCAAGCAGCTGGTACAATCACATCATTGTTTTTGCTCAGAAATGTATATCAATTATTAACAGTAAACATATCTGACCTCTTCAGAGGAGATCACAGGAATTCTCATTCCCATCCCAACGCAAAGAAAAGACTTTGAGCTAAGCCTTAGCTTTTTAATTTCAAAGCTCCAGGTACATATATTTAAAAAATTGCATAGAAACATACCTTGAGGAAACTGAGGCATGAGATAATCACGTCCAAATGTACTTCTAATACCATCATACCCTTGCTCTTAAATCCTTGAAAGATTACTCCAAATCATACAGCCAGTAAAAACAGCTAACAAGAGATGATGTGATACGATGTTATCTTGTCTATTCCATGGTCCTATTCTCATGTTCATTATAATACTTTACATAGATAGGCTCTTAGAATCAGCTGTTTGTGATAAATATGCTAAAATTTTTGGTTCTTTGCTTCCTCACACTGTTGGTAATCTCTTATTTCCATTGCTGATCTTCATCTGCTCCAATTCTGATTCAGTTTGATATATCTTTATGCAACATAGGTTTAAGCATGGTAGTGCTCCCATAGTGAAATCTGAGACTTGAGACTCCAGATGTATGCAATCACTGAAAACAAATGCCAAGGGGACAAAACTTTATTGGTAAATCTCTGTAATTCACTGGATCCGTGGTGAGTTCCACTATAAAAGGATGGACCATCTGGGTATGCCAGAAGCAGACATGATTTCTTTTAAGTAATTTTGCTAAACAGAAGACCTGGCAAGAGAGCAATGGTTAGTTTTCAGCAAGCCATTGGGGGATTGGAGGCAGCAGGAAAATCTTATTTTACATAAATCTGTAGAGAGAAATGGCAGAGCAGGCTTTTGGCCCTATTTCTATGCCCTTTCAAAGGAGCCTACGGACATGCAGAGGGGTAGAGCTGGCAGAGCTCTAAAGAAACTTAATAGGGTTATAGAAATTACTCCAAAAATCTACAGGATTTATTATAGAGGTATTTCTTCTCCACAGGTTTCTTTGAAACATCTCATAGAAGTATATTTCATCATATGTTTGATTTTACAAGGCGGTTTAAAAAAATTATATGAGAAAGTTTGTAATTTTCTATGAAGCTCTATAGGATTTTTTCCATAAGGGAAATATCTCTGTGCATCTAATACATGCAGGAGATTACACTGCACAAGAATTGCTAATGAAAAATTTAACTCTTGGTACTTTTTTAAGAACTAATGAGAGAAAGACTACTCAGGAATATATGAAAAGTATCCAGTAAAGCGCTACCCTGGATAACACTTTGACTTGGGGAGAGAAACAAAACAAAACAAAAGAAGTAGCCTGTGAATATTTATGAGTCGATCCTATGATTTATCTCTGTATTGACAGTTTCAAGTTAAAAAACATTTGACTAAAGGAAAATGGCTAGTTCTCAGCAGCAACAGCAACATTCTGCAAATTTCCTAGCCTAGAGGCAGCATGCAGAAAGAAGTAAGAACAAATGATGTATACTTTGATGTAATGTATAACCTGGGGGGACTGCCAGCCAAAATGGGGGGAGGGGGGATATGAAAAATTAAAATGAAACAAGAGAGTAGGTCGCTGCCTGTAGGATGAAGTTTAATCTCTCAGTACCATTAACGGTAAGAATGGAAGGATAATGGGGAGAGGGCACCAGCAAAACAAATGACTCTTTGTGCTGTTGGTTTAAAATTGTTTATTTTAGATGGTTTCAAGTAATTAAAGGAAATTGCAGTCTCTAACTATAAGAGAGATCGTTAAAGAAAGTTTGGCAGGGAAAAAAAAACAAGATAAAGTTCATTGTCCCAATTAGATGAGAAGTGTTTTGCTAGTGGAAGCCACCCAAGAAAACCTGGAGGGAAAACAGAGGGAACAGGCATAATCACAGTTACAGCCCAGAGGATCAGACTGAAAATCAGTTTGAAAAAAAATACACATTGATTTACAGCTTCACAGACAAAGGCAAATGAAGGGTTGTGTAAATCACATCAGATAGAAATTTACCATCATTGTTATGCAAAACTAGGAAACTACATTGTCAGGAAGTTAAGGCTGCTAATGTCAGCGCTAATCCTATGAAGGCTAAGCAATGTGCTGAAGTACGTAAATAGCTCCATTGCCTTCGAAAAGGCCTCACAAGATTAAAGTTAAGCACATGCTTAAGTATTTGCAAGATGATCACCCCAATAAAATAAAAGTTATGTTCTATTTTCCTAACTAGGCAAATTAACAGTCACCATTTTGAGTAGTATAGTTAGCCATGGGGTGGGGGGAGGATTTGGACTGTCACAGAGAAAGCATATTATAATTATGAAATAGCTCAGAAAACCACATTTCAACAGAATCACAGAATGGCAGAATGGCAGAGCCCAGGAATAGTGTGAAGTCTTCTCTGAAGGTTTTCAAAACCTATCTGAATGTGCTCCTGTGTGACCTGATCTAGATGGACCTACTTTAGAAGAGGATTGGACTGGATGATCTCTAGAAGTCCCTTCCAGACCCTACCATTCTGATTCTGATTCTGTTTCAGATTTTGATCCTCTCAACACCCAAGAATATTCCACTTCCCTCAGCATCTTGGTGGCTCCGTGCTGGACTTTCTTCATCAATTCCCTGTCTCTCTCAAACTAGGTAGCCCAAAACCAAACATGGAGCCCTAATGTGGCCTTACCAGGGCAGAGTAGAGGGGGATGTTCTGGTTTAGCAAGGAGCAGCTTTTGGCTTAGTAACAGGGGGAGCGGGTTGCAGTGAAGACCCGGTAAAGAGTTTGCCCCTCCCCCCCCCCCCCCCCCCCCCCCCCCCGGCTCCTGAGTTCAGACCCACCTCCGGCCCAGATGGGCCAATCTGGCGCCTCTGCCAGCACTATTTAGGGGACGGGAATTCGGAATGCGAGGCAGGAGGTGTAAGAGGGATACAAGATGGAGGCGACCACGTGGACCCTTCAGCCAGAGAAGGAGGAAGGAAGGAGAAGCAATAGACCGGAGACCCTTCAGCAAGCCGTGGCGAGAATGCAAGCTGTGCCCCTGAAACCTGTGGAGATCCATGGCAGGGCTGAGAGTTACCAGCAGCTCCATGTGAGTGAGCCCGGACGGGCGAGGGACTGTGTGGGGAGACGGCCATGGCCCAGGCCGTGTTGGAGAGCCTGCACGCCGCAGAGCAGCCCCACACGAGAGGCAGAGAGGAGCTGCAGCCTTTGGAATAAGTGCGCGTCGGAGCAGCCCGTGCAGGACTGCTGTGTGTGTGAGTTACCCCACAGACTTGCAGGGAGGACTGGTGTGGAGTTCACCTGTCCTGAGGAGGGACAAACGGCAGAAGCTATTGGGAACAGACTAACTGAAACCCCCACTGCCTGCCCCCCCGAACCGTTCAGGCGGGGGCAGGGTAAAAACTCCAGGATCAGGGCTCTGAACCCTGGAAGAGGGGAGGGGTGGCAAGAAGGTGTTCTTAAAAAGGCTGGTTGGACTCTTCATTAATGTATTACTCTGTGTTGTTTCATTTTGGTTATGTTTTGGGTTTCTGGGGTATGTTTTAGTCGATGTTGCATTAAATTGTTTCTCTGTTTTCTTCCCCAAACCGAGTGGCCTGGTCTGTTTTGTCCTGAACCTTAAGGGGCAATTAAGCCCTCCCTGCCCTTGAGCAATTCTCAGTCACTTCGGTACTCGAGGCTAATCGTGGTCTTTGTTCCCTGATGGGCCTAAACCATGACAGGGGAGTAGAACTTCCCTCAAATTGCTAGACACACTCTTCTTAATGCCTCTCAAAATGTCCAGGTTCATGAGGTTGCTCTTACCCAGATGCAGGACTCTGCACTTGCCCTTTTTGAACCTCATGAGGATTCCTTTCTGCCCAACTCAAGCCAGGCCAGATCTCTCTGAATGTCAGCTGAAATGGTGGTTTACAAAGACAGCATCTCTGCCTTCACTTGTGTGTCCATTAGGGAAGGAGGAGGCTGATCTTGTTTTGCTTTGGAATCAATCTGAGCTACTCAATACAAGAATGTATTCACCCAAAGGTTTCCTTTGTATTTTTTTAAATGCTGGTTGATGGAGTAGCAGCCAGCTACTCCATGACAACAGTCATGGGAGGACTTGAGACATGATTATATGAGTTCAAATATGCCTTGCTATGAGTTCAAATATGCCTTGTTATGACTTCTTGCAAGCTGTGAAGAATAAAGGCTTTTAGTCAGTCTAGTAAGTCTGAATGTGCTTTGCTGTTCCATAACATACCTTGAGAATACTTTAGAATAAAGAACTAACATCTTCACCCATTACTGGTACTCAGCTAAAGTAGATCTATACTCAGCTACAGGACATAGCCATAATAGCATATTCTGAAGTCAGGAACATTACTACCTAAGAGAAAAGCTTTCATTATCTTACCTACAGTGTTTCAGTGGCCTTGAAGTGACAGAGAATTTGGCAACTTTGCTGCCCTAGAGGGTAGAGTGTCAATGATGTACCGAGTTATTATAATTCCATAAAAAGGCAGAAAATCTTTCTCCATCTGTCCATTTGCTGCTGACCCTGTTCAGATTGTATTTATTGTATACAATTATTATGAATGTATACTTTTAGTCTTTCTCTGAGCTGTGATACCAGGCAATAATCATTCTTGCTGGCTGCACAAACACTGGAAAAGGGCCTTTGCTTTCAAAGACCACACAACTCTCCCAGTGTGGTGGGTATTATTCCAATTGTAAAAATCAAGTCAAAGAAGGTGACAATCTCCTTATCACATTGTCTAAAAGTTTTACTATGCAGAGTTTTAATTGTCTTTCAGAGCAGACTCTTCAAGCAGCATTACTTTCAGGTTGCAAACTTCACAGAAGAATTAACTCTTGCATTGTCATCTCATCTGTGATAAAGGAATGCTGTCTGAGCTGCCAAAGGTGATGATGCTTACCACTGCTCAGGATTTGTCCTGCTATATGAATATCAAAGTTACTCTTTGCTTGTGAAACAGATTTCCAAGCCCTTTGTAAACTTACTCTCCAGGATGTCCTTGTAGTACCATGTGATTACCAGCAATCAAAATGAGATTGTAAATGATTTATGTCATAGCCACATTTCTTGGAACATGGTCTCCACTGTTCTTGCTGTTATCATCACTTGCATTGCTCTAGCATATATAAGCCACAGTCAAGCATTGCAGTCCTAAGGCAATAGATGATGCAAGCATAGAATAGGAAATAGATGTCTGTTGCCACAGATAACTTACAACTTAACTCTCAGGTTTATCTAATCTTTAGACTTACCTGACTGTAAGAGGAGAGACAAGAGATGGAGGCAGCAAACAGATGGAGATGCACAAAGTAACACTGAGACAAACATAATTGTAATAGGCAACATGCACAGCACACTAGGTACCTTGCCACTGCCATTACCCTTCTTTATCACCAGGGAGAGAAAGTCATGAGGAAAAAGACTCTAGAGCGCTGCAAAGGGCAGGAGTCATGATGCTTCATTTTAGAAGTCTAATTTTGTCTTTAGGTATTTAATAATGTAAGAGATATCTGGGTCCACTATAAAACCAATTGAAAGAGACAGCCATTTCCAGAGACCGTTGATTCTTAACTCATTGTAAGGATGGGATAAAAGCACCTTCTGGAGATGTTTACCTAGTCTGCAGGTGGCATTGCAGGTGGCACTGCAGGCAGTCCTGGATGCAGCTCTTCCTTTCTAGATGTGTATTTTAGGTGCTAAATTTTAGCAAAACAAATCCAATCAGGTGGAAAAAATAAGACTAGCAGCCACTAGTGCCTCATGCTCATCATAATGCTGCATGCAGGCACCTGAAAAGCTGCTGAGGAGATTTGAAGTAAGGCTTTCAAAATGAGGAGAATAAAGCTAAGGAAGGAAATGTCACTCCTTCGGCCATTCCATGGGTAAAACAGATTGATGGGAATTGAGGTACACATACACACACATACATATCTATCTTTCCAATTAAGAAGGAAAAATACAGAATCTGCTGGGTTGAACAGGAGCACTAGTGAATTATCTAGTCCATCCTTTTGCCTGCGGCAAGACTGATTTAATTATCTCTAACACTTCTCTGATGGATGAGTGTCAAACCTTCCCTTGACTATCTCCAATGAAGGTGATCTGACTGCATCCCTTGGGTGACTTGCTTCATTGCCTTAAATGTACTAATAGTTATGAAGTTTTCCATAACAGTCAACCTAAATATGCAGTGCTTCATCCAGAACCTATCACTCCTTTTTTTTTTGTTCTCATTGACTAATGAGGATAATTGATTCCTCTCCTTTTTCAGGGACATGCCTTTATGTGTTTATGGACATTCATCATGACTCCCTTTAGTCTTTTCCTCTCCAGACAGGACGTGCCTGGTTCTCTGAAACTTCAGTGGTAAGAAGCCTGAGGCAGAAAGATGAACGTGTTATGAAAGACAGAAATATGGGTATATTTTAAGGCAACAAGGAAGACCGGGCATTTTTCATTGCCAGAGATTCAAGAACTGACTTTCACAAATATGAGGGGGGTGGAAGGAGAAGCAAAACCAGGAAATAAAACTTGTGAAAAACTATGCACCCAAAACAACATCCATCTGTATGGGATACCACATAAAGGAACCTGTCAGAATACAGTACAAACAGGAGTTCTGCATGGGAGTTCTGTCTCCACTCATATCCATATGTATAAAGACACTGCTCAACCTCATAAGTAGTAAGCTGAAGAGCAAATGTGAATTCCCAAATGTATGTTCCTAATACAAATAAAGTTTGCATAGCTAAGACTAGTTGCTTTGCAGCCCTTCCACCTGTTAGAATTTACACTAGCCTCTCCTCATCTCTGGTTTAATTTTGAAGAGCAGACAGTGAGTTCTACACAAGGAGGCATTTAAAAGGTTAAAAGGGGAGAGGAACACTAATAAAGCCTTCTTTGTATTTTATTCTGTCATGTGGGTTACATGTCCCCCAGCCTATTCAGTCTGAAATGACATCAATGCTCCGTAGAGACCAATTCATCCTCCCATTCCTGAAGTGCAAACAATTCATAGAATAAAACAGCACCAGAAAGCAAGAGGAAAATCTCTGTGGGGCTGCCAAGAGTCTAGCTTCATACAATGAAGTTGCTAGACTTCAAAACAGGAAGGAAGGGTGGTTGACTCAGGCCTCGATTGATGGTTAAGGCAGTGGAAGTGGAATTCTCACAGAAGTATTTAGAGGGTCTCTTTTTCTATAGTACCAAGCTCGTCATAGTCTTTACTTTGTTTATTTTACTCCTGCTTCAGAAATTGTAATTTTAGGAAAAGTGAGAGTAAGATTCAAATTTTTGAAAGGGCTCTCTCAGATTTAACAAAACTTTGGGTAGTTGGTAGCACTTGGGCTCCCAAACACTTCTGATCGTCGAACTCTAGCCAGAAAAGCTGTGGAAAATCTTTCTGTTTGATTTCTCCTCAAATTATTTCCACTGTTTGAGACTCTCCTTTTAGCAAGCTACCAATTTCATCACTATCACCAGCTGAAAGAAAAATACGCTTACACCTCAGACACCCTCATACAAAACTCTACAGCTTAAGTGAGACTGCCTGCAAAGACTGGGATGGAACAGAAACACTGGGAAAGGTGAACCATATCAACTGATTTGTGGCCACATACCTTTTCTAATATACTTGCAATGCTGATGTTTCCTTTTATCTTTACTTTTTCTTGTCTTTTCATGATTAACAGCTGATGATCTTATGCAGAGCAAGGCAATGTTTTGGCCAGGAGTGGATGTCTGTCCCTGGGGGCACGAAATCTCTGCTACTTACCCTTGTAAGATCTATTGGTTAGGTCAATAATTCTTCCCAGTTCTCATAATTTGAGGTTCCTCTGACTTGAGGCTAATTCAAATGTAGATTACATGATAGCAAAGTATCTGTGTGAATATATTTTATTGATATAAATAGTATATCACAGGGACGACAACAAAAGCAAAGTACGCTTAACACCTTACTTGTAGCCCAATCTCTATACCTACTTTGCCATGAAATCAGCAGTTGACTTCTACCCATACTTTCACTTCTACAAGTAAAACTGCTGTTTTTGAAGCAAGAGAGGCCAGGGTAAGCTAACAAAATGAATCCTCTGCGTTATCAGAAAGCTTTAAGTGACTGCTGGACAGACTTGAGAGATTACCAACTGGCTGGATATCACAGCTTCATACTGAAGAAGCAGCACTTGACTGTTGACATTTGTTATTAATGCTGAAAAGCAAAGTGCCTGTGGTATTTCTCTTTGGTATTTGTGCATCCCTAATGCCTCATATGTTGCACCCCAGGCTCTGTCGTGTTCTAACTGATGTCAGTAAGGGTCTTGCCATAGATAGGAGGCTCCCCATTGGCTATTTCTACAAACATTGTATGAATCTACTCTTATTTCTCAAGGCTTACCTGATTTTGATTGGGAAAAACATTTTCTTGTGTTGGTACTTGCAAATGACCTATCTTTATTGAGCTTCAGTCAGGAACAAAGTGTTGTTTAAGATCTTGTCCTGCCTTATAACCATGGGCATTCAGTAGTGTTAATATCTTATTTACTAAGACTTTAAAAAAATATATACTGGAATACATGAAAACTCTTTTGAAGGTGCAGTTTGATACAGACCCTAGGGTCTTTCTTAGATGGAAGTTTTACCAAAGTGTCTTCCCACTCTTTACCTGGAAAAGGAGTAAGCATGTGTCACTACCGTCCCTGAAGGTATTCCAAAGTTGTGTAGCTGTGACTCTGAGGGATGTGGTTTACTGGTTGAGATGGCAGAATTGGGTCAATGGTTGGACTTGAAGATCTTAAAAGTCTTTTCCAGCCTTCACAATACTATGATTCTATGATTAATACAAGTCACACAGGTTCACACACTTTCTACTGTTGTGATGTTTGTGAGCTTGAACTAGAACTTCGGCTAACCCATATGACCTGAAGGAATCAAAGCTAAGGAAAAAATAATAGCTTGAATATAGAAGTTTTGAGGCTCCAAAGATTTGTAAAAATAGTTTTTCCTTGTCTAAAACTGAGTTCAATGATGGAAAAAGGTGATAGACAAATAGTCCTGCAGATGGATGCTCCCCTGCAAGTCCCCAAGCACGTCTGGAAGGGACAGCCGTTGCACATTTTTCCCTAAGATTGCTTCACCCGTGTCATGGTTTAGTGAGGAGCTGCTTTTGCTTGGTAACAGGGGGAAGGGGTTTCAGCAAAGAGTTCTCGGACTCTTCCCCCTGGCTCTTGGGTTCAGACTCACCTCTCGCCTGGCTGGGCCTATCTAGTACCTCTGTGAGCACTATTTAGGGACGGGAATTTGAAGTGCTAGAGAGGAGGTGTAAGAGTGGTACAAGATGGAGGCGACCATGCAGACCCCACAGTCAGAGAAAGAGGAAGGAAGGAGGAGCACCAGACCAGAGACCCCTCTGCAAGCTGTGGTGAGAATGCAGCTGTGCCCCAGCAACCCATGGAGGGCAATGGCAGGACTGAGAGCCACCAGCAAATCCAGGTGAATGCGCCCGGACAGATAGAGACTGTGTGAGGAGGTGGCCATGGTGCAGGCTATGTTGGAGCCTGTGGGCCAAAGAGCAGACTCACACAATAGTCAGAGAGGAGCTGCAGCCCTTGGGATGAACAGACATTGGAGCATCCCATGCAGGGCTTCCAGGTGTGTGAGGTACCTTGCAGAGGTGTGCAGAGCCCACCTGCCCTGAGAAGAGACAAATGGCAGAAACCATTGAGAAAGGACTGATTAAAACCTCCATTCCCTGCCCATCTGAGACATTCAGGTGGGGAGGAGATAAAGACACCAGGATCAGGACTCTGCACCCAGGAAGAGAGGAGGGGTGGGGAGAAGGTGTTCTTAAAGGGCTGGTTGGACTCTTCTTTGTTGTACCACTCTGTGTTGTTTGTGTTTGTTATGTTTTGGGGTTTTATGGTTATGTTTTAGTTGGTGTTGGATTACTTTCTGTTTCTTCCCCAAGCTGAGTAGCCTGGTCTGTTTTCTCCTAGATCTTAAGCAGCAATTAAGTCCTCCCTGCCCTTTGGCAAATCTGAGGTCTTTGGTACTTGAGGTCTTTTGTTCCGATGAGCCAAACCAGGACAACCTGAGGGCTCTTACCTTGTTTAGAAATGTTGGTGCCTGATAAATATTTTTCCTCCAGATGTGAGCTCAGTTATTTACTTCTTCCAGAGACTGGCTGCAAGTATTTCAGTTAGGAATGAAACTGATAGTCTCAGGTAGAAACTCCGACAAAGCAGAGACCAGTTTCTGTCCATGAAGGCCATCAAAGAATTGGTAGAAATTTCAAGGAAAACTACCTTGCAGAGCATATTTTCTCGTAGTTATCACATCTGAATTTGTCTGCCATCTCCTTGCACTTCTTTGATTAAACACTACAATATTTCCTTGTATCAGTGAATAAACCAGTCTTCATTTTATCCTCATGATTTCCACAGATTTTCTCAATCTTTATTAAAAAGCAATCAGATAAAGTTTGGGGATATTTGGTGTGAGCTCAGAACAGCGTCATTCATTCTCAGGCCAGTTCAAAGCTCTCTCATACCTATAAAATCTTCAATTCATTACTAACTATTAATGGAATACAATGAGTACTTTTTTTAAAGTATTTGAAGTGCCTCACAGATGAATAGGACTCACATACTCAGAGAAGAATAGGCCTTCTGAACCTTTATTTTTCCTTCTAGAAATACGGAACTAAAATGAGTGCCAAAGATCCCAGCTCAATCTGATCTTAATTTCCAGCAAACGTTAACGCTACACCTGACCACATTCAATTTGTGGAGAAGATTATTTTTTTATGCCAGCCCAACATCACGACTCAGGTCTATCCTAACAGTCATTTTGGATGATCAGCATCTCTATCATTCTTGCAGCTACTGGAAAAGTTCTTTGATCTCTACATCAATTCTGAGCTTGTCATTTTCCTACTTGCTCAGATGCTTTCCCATAATCTCTTTTCCAGATATGTCAATCAAAGAGACAACCAACACAAAGTTTTTTTCCCTCCAAACTCGTTTTAGTCTCTCATACTTACTTATATTTGTATGTACAAATTAATTTGACATATCTGGGAGATTTCTGCTGTATGAATTCAACAATGTATTTTTTTTTTCCTGCTATCCAGCTTGCCCTTGTTTTTCCCCTTTGATGTGTAATAATGAGGTGGCACAGGGGAAATGTCTTTAATCAATTGCAGAAACTTATAGCACTATCAGGACTGCATGTATCTAGAAACACTTTATCACTGTCTCTTTCCAGCGTTCATAATTCTGATATATCTAGTGTACCAATGTCATGTCATTCTATTACATTAAACAATCAAACATAACAATTGAACACAGTGAAATGATTAAATGCTGGCCTGCTTCAGAAAATATAAAAAGATAGTACACTTGTTTTCATCTGGAAAAGCTGCTGTTAGTTCATTCTGTGGTTTTACATGATTAGAGAGACAGTTAGATAGTCAGGTAGAAAGACAGACCAAAGACAAGCACACTATACTCAGGCAAATGAATCTCAGGTTTCTCAACTCAGGTTGCCTACTTGCAAACAGGAATAGAAGCAGAAAATTTTCTTATCTTCTTTAATTACAAAAATAAATATGAGAAACAAAAAAAAATTCTTTATCTTTCTTTTTATGGACTAATTTTTGTGTTTGTATATTTATTATGTTTTATATCGTTCCAACAATAGTTGCTTCTTAAAGTCTTTAAATACACCTTCTGCCAAGATTTAATGCTTTTATACTACATCTTACTTCACTTTACGTATGTTCCCAATGAAAATTATTTTACTGTAGTCACTAGTCTCACTATAACTCTTCTAGCCACCTTGATTCAGTTTTGATCTAGCTGCTCATGTAGCTCTGCATGTCAGAGCTCAGCTGCACTACTATCACAAAATTTACTTCCCCCTTTTCCCCTTCTCAGCAAGGCTTACAATCCACACCAAACTTCAAGCTACCTTGGCTGTATTGGTGCTGTATCTGATAGCCACATTTGAACTAGCCCAGAGTCACACAACTGGCAATCATATCTTTGTCTGCAGCAGAGACATGTTTAAATACCTTAGGTGTAATTGAATGCTTAGCAACATCAAGTATGCTGACTGTCAGGTGCAGACTGGTGACAAGTGGCATTCCTGTGTGATGTGGTTGACACTCTGGAGGAAAGGACTGGCATCCAGAGGGACCTGGACATGCCTGAGAGGTGGGAACATGGAAACTTCATCAAATTTAACAAGACAAAGTGCAAGGTACTGCACATGGGACAGGGAAATCCCAGGCACAAGTTCAGGCTGAGGAGTGAGTGAATTGAGAACAGCCCTGTGGAGAAGGATCTGGGGATACTGATGGAAGTAAAAACAGAATATGAGCTGTCAGTGTGAGCTTACAGGCCAGAAAGCCAACCATATCTTGGGCTGCATCAAAAGCAACATGGTCAGCAAGTCGAGGGATGTGATTCTCCCTCCACACTCTGCTCTCATGAGCCCTCATCTGCAGTGCTGCATTCAACTCTGGGGCCTCCAACATAAGATGGACATGAAGATGTTAGTGTGAGTCCAGAGGAGGCCAACAAAGATGATCCAAGGTCTGGAGCACCTCTCCTATGAGACAGGATGACAGAGCTGGGGTTGTTCAGCCTGGAGAGGGCTCCAGGGAGAATTTATAGCTGCCTTCCAGTACTTAAAGGTACTCCAGCTGACAACAAGCTGGAGAGGGAGTTTTTACAAGGGCATGTGAGACCGCACAAGAAGTGATGGATTCAAACTGAAAAAAAGTAGATTTAGATCAGATATTGGGAAGATGTTCTTCCCTGTGAGAGCAGTGAGGCACTGGAGCAGATTGCCCAGAGATACTGTGGCTGCTTCACACCTGGAAGTGTTCCAGGCCAGGCTGGATGGGGCTTGGAGAAACCTGGTCTAATGGAAGGAGTCACTGCCTGTGGAAGGCGATTGGAACTGAATGATTATTAAAGTCCTTTCCAATCCAAATCATTCTACTATTCTAAGTATGGAATTATATACAGTTATTCATCTATGTAGCTGACAGCAGTGAATCTAGAAAAGTACACCACCAACACCACAACATGAAACAGCATACAACACTATCGGGCAAGGAAGAGGGCTTTGTTGTATGTGATGAAGTTCTGTCAAAATTTTATGAGTGCAGAATATATTTATCTCCCATTCCAGTGACTGACTCTGATACAGGCTTATTCTGAACCTAGGTCTATTACTGACAGCCTGGGGAAAAAAAAGGAATAATAGAAAAACATCATGTTATCCATGTAAAACTTTTATCCCTTTAATTATTCACCTTCCTAATTCATGTACAAATTAACCATGGCTGTTGGGTCAAAAATCATGTCTAATCATGCTTTGTCACACTTGCATACCTTTTCCCTTTCCCACAGCCGCTTTAACTCAACAGCAGTTCACACTCATTTTCCTCTTATCCTATATTTCCTCATTATGACTTGGTATCTGGTAGCCTTTGTTGGTATTGCCATGGAAAAAATATCTTGAAATTACCAGGAGGGTAAATGGAAATATTCTGGGAAGAGGGAAAATGTCTTTCTTTGCAGAAACATGATTTCCCCTTTCCCCAGGACATGTCTAAGATCAGTGTAGTTAATTAAAGAATTATTGTTTATGAAATTAATAATCAAATCCAGTTTATGTAACAGCACTAGCTGAAATCCTCACTTCAGGCATTTATCTCTGGGTTGGTAGATAGAGGGATTGCAGTTATTGATGTTGTTCGGTTGTCGATTGCTTTTCTTTACCACAGACTCCATTGTGGGATAAATAAGGTCAAGCAGACCAAATGTCATGGACTCAAAATGTAAGTGACTAATGAAAGAACAGATTTATTGATTCGCATTGGGCAGAAGTAATTTTTGTGTTAAAACCTTGGCATCCCCATTCTTTGCAAAGCCAGTTGCACTGAGTGTCATCCAAGACTGTCTGATGTACTGCTGAGAGCATGCCAGATGCCAGTCACTCGGGGGACTAGATCTTTCCAAAAGAAGGTTTAATTTTTTATGGATTTAATAACATATATATAAAAAATAGATACACTGTGTAACAGATTTGCTGCATTAGCAGCAGTAACTGATTTCTAGCAATCTTATCTCTAGGTCATCTTTCATGTATATGTACATACAATACCAATTACACTCCATAACACTTGAAATAGAACCAGTAAATGTATGTGTAATTCATCAATGAAACGACACAGATTTTTCTAGTGATGCTTGACCCTATACTTTTCTTTCCTCCTTCTGTTTCTATTGTGTTCATTTATCATGTTATAGATCCATTCAAATCATAAACTCTTGAGGGTAAGATCTGTGTCCTTAATTTGTTTCTGAAGAACCTTGCGTACTATTATATACATAATAAAGAACAGCACTTTCTCCAAACCTGTGTAACCCTCAATACAACCAAAACCAAGGTCATTCACTTGGCTGAAGTTCTGAATTGAATCGCAGCAGCCAAGCTTAGAAGACTAAACTGGCAAGCAGACTTAAAGACTCCAACATGGGGGTAAATAATAAAGAACCAAAGAAAGCTCTGTAAGTTATGCAGGATTTTAAGCACTTGTGCTCAGATGCTAAACAACTTTGCAATATAATTCAACAGTAAATATTCCAGACCTGTAAAAATATAAAAGAGCTTAAGCTCTATTGATTTTAATGACTGTAAGAAAGCAAAATATCTTGTATATGGAGACCAACAGCCGAAGACTAGAGGCTTAGGACTCTTAAAGATGTAAAGCTGAAAGGTATTTGGTGTCAGAATCTGGTACATTTTGGTACAAAAGTCCCAGGTTTATTTTAAGACCTTTGTGAATGAGAACAGAGCTAACGTTGATCATTTTGTCTGGTGATAGATCAAACAAGGAAGAAAAGGTATCTGTGAAACTTTAATACTGTCACACACATCATAACTTTCCTGGCTTTATACTGGGTACAATTCCCACAGCTCACCACCTAAGAACTGCTTACCCTAAATTTTCTGAAGGAAGGCTGGTGATAAAGGATGAGAGGATAAGACTCAAGAAAGCACATGGCAGAGAAAGACCATCCCCATGGTTTTTTAAAGCCCCCTCAGGGTCTTTATTAACCTCGTGATAGGAAATATATCTCTTCCTACTTTGAGAAAACCTGCTCAGTTAGAGCCTGGTTAGAAACTTCCAAAGAAATTGTCACTTATGAAACTGATACCAGTTTCCACTCTTCCACAAAACTTTTTGCCTTGTAACTGTGGTGAAGTGATTATGAGACATGGGTATGGAATAACTCTTCAGAGTTTTGATATGAAGTACTGCAGCAAGAGGTTTCTTGTCCTCCATATTCTCCTCCCATCTTTCTCAAGCATCTGGAGCAGTGGGGGAACAGCAAGGAAAATTGCTGAGGTTTATTTCCTAAAAATCCAGTTCTTAGAAGCTACTTATTTTTTTTCTCGGTATTTATCAGGCTTAGACAAAATTGGCAACCTGAAGTGAAATGATACTGTATATCTTGTTATCATATATCTTGCCACATCATCACAGAATGATAGAATGGCAGGCTTTGGAAGAGGCCAACCCCCTTACTAAGGCAGATCCACCTAGACCAGATCACACAGGAACATGTCCAGGTAGATTTTGAAAACCTCCAGAGAAGGAAACTCCACACTCTCCCTGGGCAGCCTGTGCCAGGGCTCCCTCACCTCAGCAGTAAAGAAGTTTTTCCTTAAGTTTAAATGGAACTACTTCTATTCCAGCTTTTGACCATTACCCCTAGTCCTATCACCAGACACTACAGAAAAAAGTGTTGCTCCATCTCCTTGACATACACCTTTCAAATACTTCTAAGTATTAATGAGATCCCCTATCAGTTTTCTCTTCCCCGGGCTGTACAGTCCCAGTTCCTACAGCCTTTCCTCATAAGGAAGATGCTCCAGTCCTCTGATCATCTTGGTGGCCCTGTGCTGGACTCTCTCCAGCAGTTTCCTGTCCCTCTTGAGCTGGGGAACCCAGAACTGGACACTGTACCCTAGATGAAGCCTCACCAGGGCAGAGTAGAGGGGGAAAAGAAACTCACTTGACCTGCTGGCCACACTCTTCTTGATGCATCCCAGGATGCCATTGGCCTTCTTGGCCATGAGGACACATTGCTGTCTCATGGTTAGTTTATTACCAACCAGAGCTCCTAGAGTTCCTCAGACTTCACTGTGTCTCCACATAGGTTAAAATAATAAACAAGCAAACAGACAGACGTTTAAAAGAAATAAAAAGAAATCATGAGCTGAAATAGGCTACACTAAGGCAATTACATTTTGTTTATGTTATCCAAATTAATTGCGAGTTACTGAGCTTCTTTAGCCCAACAATTTTATCTTTGCTATCCCATGAAAAAACACAAGAATAGTAAAGATAAACAGACAGTTGTATGAGCCAGAGACAGACAGTAAGTTATCATATACATCTTGGTGTATGAGGTACCAAAACTACAACAGTGTATACATTAAAAAGCTCCAGGAATAATGTCAAAATAATTAGCTCCGTCCACAACAGAAAAAATATTCATTAGCTTTTCAGGATGATCACAGTGGTAATGAAAAGAACTTACTTCCCAGATTTCTTTCTGAGATGACTTTGTTTTCAGTGTGTTTTTTTCTGTTAAATGATGTCTAGTCTGATGAACCAGTTATGGAATGTTCATTCAGCACCTAAGCTAAGAGAGCACCTATATGACTTGGTAATGGACAACATAGGTTGATGGGGTTTCCCTCTTCCCCACTTCTTTCTTGCTCTCTTTCTGCAGATCATTTTCAGGATTTCTTGTCTGACCTTGTTGGACAAATTTTACAACTCCACCGTGGAAGGTTACAAGACATCAGGGCTTTTAATTCCAAGTACAGCGATTCCTCACCCCACCAAAGTTAGCTAGCAGTTCCAAGAAATAAATGACTTTTGCTGGGCTCTTAAATAATATGATTTGCATGCTTGAAATGAGATCACCAAAGTAATTGTAGAATATTGCTTGCCATTACAGTCATTAAAAACAGGCAGATGTAGGATCATTCTCATGGAAAACTTTCCTGCTGGGTTTTCATGGAGATAAGTGCACGAAATCCACTTCTGAAAAGATGTTGAATAGAATGAATTTGCTATTCACTGCCTGTCTGATGATGATTTGCTTGTTAATTGGGAGTTTAGGCTTTAGAGAAACCTTAACAAATGTGATTGCTAAATTCTGGAGGTTGCCTCCCTCTTTGCAAGCCATGTTTACAGCTATAAATTTTTCTTTCATTGTAAGGCATTTCAGTAGAGATTTGAGAGTGGGGAAATACAGTGTTACTCATTTTTATAGAGGAATTTTCAAAAGATATTTTCAACTTCATTGCATGGCAAGAACATGTTAATTTAATTCATAAAGGTGCTTAACTCTATGCTTAATTTTAACCACATGCTTAAATCTTAATGTCTTCTCAGTAATTAAATATAAGCAGTGTTTTCCCATCCAGCAGTGTCCTAAAAAGCTTTGCCACAAGTAGCTAATTATTTACATTAGTAGGGGGAGACTAAGACAAATAGAGATGCACCTAAATAATTAAATTCAGCTGCAGAATATTTAGCCAAACTTGTGCTCAATGTTTCATCTGGGAAGCAATTCCTTGCCTGGCATAATCCCTGTTCTAGTCGTCACTATTAAGGTGGTGTTACACAATCTCATCTATGTTCACCTGCTTCTGCAAGGAGATTGGACTAGATGATCTCTAAAGGTCCCTTCCAACCCTACCATTCTATGATTCTATGAAATACCATAAACCACACACAGTGAGTGCATACACATAGCAGTAAAACCACCCAGACTCTGTGTTTGAACATGTCCTTTAAAAGTAAAGCATCAATTTAGGTGAAAAAATGGGAAACATGTTGCTTACAGGCAAAATTACAATCACTGTGGATCACATTAGAGCATCATTATTGATGCATGCAGATCAGAATCAGAGCCTGAGTGTTAACTCTGAGGCAGCCTCTGTGTCTTCACCTCAGAGTACTTCATCCAGGCACAGGGGGTGGAAAAGAGAGAAATCAAAGCCTGGAGGTGCAAAATAGCTTGTTAGAGCTGAGAAACTGGTGTTTACTGAAGACAACCTCTGAAAAGACAATTTCCAAAGCAAAAGAAAGGAAAAGAGCCATGAAGTGGCTGTGAAATTGTTTTGCTCTCTTTTAAAACTACTGCACCTCATGCCATATGTCTTACCCTTGCTTCCAGGTAGTGGGATGGATCCTGATACCACACACCAGCCTGCAAGTCCAGAATAAGCTTCAAGAGTGCCTGCCAGCTCCCTCCCACAGCCTCAGAAACACTTTTCTGCTCCGGAAAAGGAATGTTAGGCTTGGGAAACATGCCCATAAGGAACCACATGTGCCAACACAGCAGAGATTGCTGAAAGCAGGGAAAGATCAGTCAAAAGCAGAGGGTTAGCAGAGGCAAACCTGCTGGATTTCTTGGCAAATAGATATTTCCTTCCCTCTCCCTTTGAGAGGAGGAAAACTAATCTCTGAGCTACAGCACCATGTGTCCCAGCATCCAGCCTTTACTGCAGAGTCTCTACACCACTGTCTGCAGAACAAGTTCAGTGCCTGGATTTTCTCTGGGGCTTCCAGGCACAATAAATAGTTTTGCCTCACAGTTACTGCCTGCTTCCCTCTGCTTTGGAAATGGAGAAACTGAGTCTCAGGGACCTGAAACAGCTCACCCAAGGTCAATAGACAAGATGGAAGCAGAACCCAGGAGCCTTGCTTGCCCCATCCCTCTGCTGTAACCACTAAATCCCCCAATCAGTAATGAATCTGTTACAGAGACTCATATCTAATGTCAGGAGGAGAAAAAAACGAAGAAGAAGAACGAAAGAGAAGAAGTTGTAATAAAAGCACATAGGATAGAGATATACATTTCTCTTTAGAGCAATAAATCTTTCCAAAAGGAAGTTGGTTAAAATTCTTTACGTTAAAAAAATGAGGTCCACGGGGACTCCAAATTTCAGTTCGATTTTTAGCTGAGGCATTTTTTTTCTTTATCAAACACTTGGTGCTGTAATGTGATAAGGGCCCCATGCAGACCATAAAACTAATTTATCATCTGTAAGGTGTACAAAGAAAATGGTAACTGCCTGCTTGTCTGCTTGACATATGAGGTCATTTTTGCCGCTAGCTTTCTAATACTGAGCAATTTTATCAGCTATTTATATACATTAATTGTAGGCACCCATATGTTCACTGTTGTATTTAATAATGCATTGCATTGAATATGCATTCCTTAAGTTTTAGCATGCCGTGTGCATCTTTTATTTAACTGTTTGGTTTGCCTATTAAAGCCCATTATTCAGCTCTGCCGTGTAACCCTCCCTCTCTTGAGTGGATTTATGTTTCTTTAAATCTTGCTCACCATGTTGAAAGGCAGTGGCGTGAACAAGGCCACCTCTCGTCCCGAAGGAATAGCAGCAAAACAAGCAAAATAAGGGCCATGGTCCACTTAATAATACTAAACAAAAAGGATTATTCAATGAGTCTCTTTCCCCCAGGGACAACAACACATTCATGCTCTATGGTGTGCACACAGACATGGCTCTCTATCAATATAGGAAGGGAATTAAATGAGGGGCCTGATTCTGATGCCAGCTCAACCAACACTAGAGTTAGTGCTGTCAGAAATGAAAGCAAGAGCTGGGCTGAGCATGTAAAACACCACAGGCAAACATCTGCAGTGTCCTCCTCTGAAAGATGGCTGTGGGACAAGAAAGCCTTTACCCTCTGCCACGAACTCCTGCTCGAGTCTAAAATCACACCATATATTTATACACATTAACTCTGAACTGTCTTATTCCCCAGTACTCCACTGCAGATAACTGCCCCCACAAGCAAATGGAAATCAAGGTGAAAAAAATCCAGGCATTTGAAGGCAGCAGCTCTGAGAAAGACTGTTCCTCCTCAAAGAGCCCTTTCTCTTCTCCAGATACTTGCTTTTCCCTTTCAAATTCCTATGCAGTTATGGAATGATCTATAGCAGCAGCAAATTATTACAGCCCTTAGCCAACTCAATGGAGCTGGATAGAGCATCTGGAAGGGAAGGTCTGTCCATTCTCTGTCATCAAGCTTGAGAAAATGGGAGCTGCCCACACACGTGTGAGAAAAAGAACATTATCCTGAGCAAGTCCTCTGTAAAATGTCACCTTTGTGTAAGAATCCCAAAACTTTCTCACAGATTCAAAAATTTCCAGCGTCTGGAGATGCTTCTCTGAGTTATCAAAATGATGCTCTGAACATCACATCCTAAATTGGCCAATGTATGTCTGTTCCTGCCTTTCCGGGAAAGGATGAGAAGTCCTCAGAAGTGTATCCTACGCACTGTGTTGCTATCAGATAAAAAAGAACTGTTGCTAGCCTCAGAGATGTACTTCGTTGCTTTCTGGAGATCTGAATTTTAATCTCTTGCTCATTCTTCCAAGCAGGAAAGGAAGGCTATGTATTGACAAACACTAGTTTTCAGATTAGATTTCTTATGGAATTCAAAAACATATCAGGAAATATATTGGGGAGGAGGGGGGGAAGTTTCCACTTTATGAGTCCTTTGTTTCTTTCCTTGAAGTCTTCTTAAACTTGAAAATCCAAAGTTGCTCTTTAAAAACTTTGCAAATTACATCTCAATAGAAAATGAATTTCCCAAAGGCTAAACTTGCAGGTTGTGTTTTTGAAAAGAAGATTCTCTAGCAATTGTGGCTGTCTTTGTAAGAGGCTTTTATTGTCTACCACCAGGTAATGCAAAGCCTAAGTGGAGTTTGTGGGCAACAGGTCTGAAACAACAGTGATGCTTTTTGACAGCCGAGTGTGTCAGTGATCCTTTCCAGAGAGCACAGAAAGAGCTTGTGAGTGTCTCTGAGCTCCACTAGCCTTCATCCTCATATGTCAAATTCAAATAAACTTCTGGCTTAGATCTATGTATGATTAAATGATGAAGAGGGACATTCTTTTCTAGGTATTCCATTTAGTGTATTATAGGGCTTTTCCTCTAAATATTTTTTGTGTCATTCAGCGTCCATGAAAAGTGTTGACAGATACCTTCTGCCTCCCTGCAGAATGGCCAATTTAGGATGTGATGTTCAGAGCATCATTTTGATAACTCAGAGAAGCATCTCAAATGTCTGGAAAAGCTTCCAGCTTGTACTACCACATCCATGTGCCCCAGCATAACATACAAGTATCTCCTCTAACAGATGAAAATGTATTCTGGACACTATGCAAGCACAACATTCAACCTCAGGTAATTATACTGAGCCATTATATGGCATATTTCATACCAAGATCTCAAAGCATGCTCAGAATAAGCTTTATGATTCACTTACAGAAGAAAGGGAGAAGTGAGAAGGGAAAAACTTTGCTTGGTGAAACGCAGCTGGCAAGCAGCATCTGTCTCAGTCACTGCTCCAGAGCAGGTAAAGAATTTTAACCCTTCCTGAATTTTAAAGCTTTCTCAAATTTACATTGGTTCCAGAAAGGATTTGGCTTAATTTTTCCTTCTCTTTCTCAACTTTCATCTTGTATCAAATATAACTTTTACCCACATTTGTGAAGCAATACATAGGAATCAGGGCTTATTCTGTACTCCCTACCACATACCTCATGAGACCTCACAGACTCAGAGCTCTCCTCACTCATCCGTACCTGGAAAGCTGTGAGTACGCAGCCCTCTTCACTCCCCTGCTCCCACGTCCACAATCCAGAGGGCTGGAGGTAGGGAGGAAGCAATCTGTCTCTCCCACATGCATGGAAAAGCCTGAAATGAACTCTCTGCCACAACTTTGCCATATCCCAGAAAGTAATCTACAAAATAAGAATAATAAATAACTGTTAAGAGGATTCTGCAGTGGTTTTAGGTAGTGAGTAATGAGAAGTCAGCATCAGATGTTTGTAAGTACAATGAATCTTTAACAATGGCCAAGTTAAAAATAATAAAGAAATGTTTTTCACCAGCTGTCAAGACCAATAACAGCTACCAGTCTGAATAGAAATGTCCAGAAGATGTTGCATTTCAACATGGGACCCTTAGAAAGGAGCACCTTTAAAGTTTAGTCCTGCAGCTCAATTACAGGAGACCTAGCAATTTTCTGGTCCTAAAAAGACATCCTCTAAATGAGAAAGCAATCATTTTTATTCATTTCTTTCTTTTATCCTCCTTCTTCTGACTCCTGTCAGATACCATTCTACATGACATGTACATATAAGCAACAGCAGCTATCTAATTGTATCGATGCTTTGACCTCTGTACCCAAGTGATCAATTAAAGTGCCCAAAGGGACAGAGGACAATATTACAGTGAAGGGCAAGGCCTAAAAAGACCTCCTCTTCACTCTAAGGCAGAAGGGCAGCTTCTTTGTTCTTAAATCTAGATGTTGCTCGAGTACTATTACCTCTCCCCACCTTCAGCCATATGGTCTTCTGCAGAAGTATTGATTATGCCTTAAATCCTGTTTCACCTACAGAACTGAGCTGGTGAGCTCCTAAGGTTCTCAACCAAACTTAGAGGATATATCTCCATCCTTCATTTTGATGCTGCCTCTGACTGCTGTAATACTATAGTCAGGTATATTGCTGGGAATTTAACACTTTGGCCATACTACACCTTCTCTTATGAAAAGCGAGGATTTGATTAGTGTCAGTCATTCCCTAACTCATCACACAGAGTTTTTAGGCAGCATAATGTTTTAAAGCCTGTCTTAATGAATTGGTTCTGCTCCTATTGTCATCTGTGACTTCCAGCTCACTGCTAGGTCACTGCCACTGGGATCCTCTTCTTTCATTGGTCTTCCCCACTTTCCTCCTGAGATATGTCATTCCTTAACTGTCACTCCCCCTGTTATGGTCACCTGAACATCTTGGAGTGTCATGTACTTTCCCCCAGGCAATTCACCAGCATGCAGGCTGCTCTTCTCTGAGAATGTATCCAGCATTTTGGCAGAAGTGTCCTAGTTTACAGGTGAGGTTTTTTTTAGGCTAAAGATAGCATGGAGAGGGAAACACACTCAAGAAGTTTTCCATTTCCTTACTTTAATATTAACTATTATTTGCCCTCATCTGGGGTCCTGTGTCCAGTTCTGAGACCCTCAGCTCAAGAGGGACAGAGAACTTCTAGAGGGAGTCCAGCACAGAGCCATCAAGATGATCAGGGGACTGGAACATCTTCCTTATGAGGAAAGACTGCGGGACCTGGGGCTGTTTAGTCTGGAGAAGAGAATGAGGGGAGATCTTATTAGCATTTATAAATATCTAAAGGATGGGTGTCAGGAGGTTGGGACATCCCTTTTTTCTATTGTACCTAGCAACAGGACAAGGTGTGATGAAATAAAGCTGGAACATAAAAAGTTCCATTTAAACATCAGAAAAAACTGTTTCACTGTAAGGGTGAGGGAGCCCTGACACAGGCTGCCCAGGGAGGGTATGGAGTCTCCTTCTTTAGAGGTCTCCAAGATCTGCCTGGACATGTTCCTATGAGACCTGATCTAGGTTGATCAGCTTCTGCAGAGTGGTTGGACTAGATGATCTTTTAAGATCCCTTCTATGATTCTATGATCTTGAATGATCAGTGACTGAAGAGGTGATTTTCCAAGATGAAAGCTACCAAGTGAATGACCTCAACAATATCTAAACTAGCAAGCCTGTCTCTGAAAACAACTGTAGTCCATAAAGAGCTGCAAATCAAAAGCAACCAAAATGCTGCTACAACACTGAACTGCATTCATCTAAAAAGGAATATGAGATTAGTATAAGTTAGAGGAACCTTTCTTCAGTAACTACAATAAGCTACTATATGTATATAGGCATCTATAGGGAAACTATAGTAGCTACAGTAGCCACATCTTACATATGTATATGAAGATCATAGAATCACAGAACGGTAGGGTTAGAAGGGACCTTTAGAGATCATCGAGTCCAATCTCCCTGAAGAAGCAGGTCCACCTAGATCAGATCATACAGGAACATAACCAGGCAGTTTTTGAAGACCTACAAAGATGGAAACTCCACACGCTCCCTGGGTAGCCTGTGCCACTGCTCCATCATCTCAACAGTAGTTTTCCCTTATGTTTAAATGGAACCTCTTATGTTCCAGCTTCATTCCATTACCTCTTCTCCTGTTGCTGGATACCACAGAAAAAAGGAATGCCCAAACCCCTGACATCTACCATTTACATATTTATAAATGTTGATGAGCTCTCCCCTCAGTCTCCTCTTTTCTAGACTAAAAGGCCCCAGTTCCCACAGTCTTTCCTTGTATGAAAGATGTTCCATTCCCCTGATCATCTTGGTGGCCCTGCACTGGACTCTCTCTAGCAGTTCCCTGTCCCTCTTGAGCTGAGGAGCCCAGAACTCGACACAGGACACCAGATGAGGCCTCACCAGGACAGAGAAGAGGAGGAATAGAACCTCCATCAACCTGCTGGGTACACTCTTCCTGGCACCCCAGGATGCCATTGGCCTTCTTGGCCACGAGGGCACATTGCTGGCTCATGGTTAGTTTATTGTAAACCAGGACTCCCAGGTCTCTCTCTGCAAAGCTGCTCTCTAGTAGATCAATCCCCAGCCTGTGCTGGTGCATGGGTTTGTTCCTTCCCTGATGCAGGACTCTACACTTGCTCTTGTTGAACTTCATGAGGTTCCTCTCTGCCCAACTCTCAAGCCAGTCAAGATAACACTGAATGGCAGCACAGTCTCTGGTGAATCAGCCAGTCCTCCCAGCTTGGTGCCATCAGAGAACTTGCTGAAATCCCCTCATCCAGGTTGTTGATGAAGATGTTGAACAAGACTGGCCCCAGAATCGATCCCTGTGGAACTCCACTGGCCACAGGCCTCCAACTCGATTCTGTGCCATTGATCACCACCCTCTGGGCTCCCTCATTCAGCCAGCTCTCGATGCATCTCACCATCCATTCATCCAACCAACGTTGCTTGAGCTGGTGCAAACCAGGAAGGAAAATTAAACTGGAAACTTTAGAAGTAGTTCAAGGTAGAGCTACTCTTAGGCAGACTCCAAATTGAACTTAAACATCAGCTTTTGCCCCACATGCTCATCTTCTGTTGAGCAGTGCTGTTTGCAGTACACTTTGGACTTTGGACCTGACCCTTCTGTCACACATATTGGTGACCATTGCTCAATGAGGGTGAAGTGTGGCATTTTGAGAGCCATGAGTCATCTTTGTGGGTGCAGGCATAACCAGCAGCCAGATTCACCAGAGTTGTGGCATTTATCCTCTTCTTCCTCTCCTTCGCACTTGACTTCTAAAAGTATTAGAGGAGTTTTCCATCTGGTTCAAATAAAAACTAGTGGATTTGTACAAACAGGGGATCTGGGAAGCCCAGTTATTACTTCTTTTCTAGTTAGGAATCAAGGGCAACTCTACAACAGAAAGCTGGGTAAAATGACAAAGGAAGGCTGAGAACCACCCCCACCACCATCTGTCCTTGCCTGTGTCAAGGCAATGCTTGAAATACATTTCACTATGACACTTGCAATGTCATCTGGCTAGGGGGTTGCAGAAGCAGCATTACTGATCAGCTCCTGGTGCATTTGTGTCTCGGGGTTTCGTTTTCAACATGGCAAGGAAAAATGAAATGTATCAATGTGCGTAAACTCCCATTAATGGGATGTACTTCTTCAATTTACACCCAGGCCTTGGAAGTGTAAATATTTTCCTACTCCACATTTAGTGTTTTCTATGATTTGCTCAGCTGTGTAAATTCTTTGCTTCTCCTTACAGAAAGTTGTGCAAGATAGTTTTAAAGTCAGTTTTTTATGACAATGTGCTATTTGAAAGAGGGACTGGGGAGGCAGGACTCCTGGAGCCCAAACTCGTTCTCATTCACAACAATTTTCCAGTTGCATAACTCCATCCATTCCAAGTAAATCAGGCTCTGTTTCCAAGGTAAGAAAAAACAAGTCCTGCTGTTCCCAGGTGTGTGATGGTGGCTAACACATTTTACTTGTCTATGCCTCAGTTTCTTCAGTAGCAAAAAAAAAAAGATTAGAAGGTCAAGTTCTCCTGAGTGTGACAAGATGATTTCTATGAAGCACTCATAGAGAAAATACTTCCCAGGACAAAATAACTTTTCAGAAGCAGTAAGGTAATGAGCTGTTCTTGTGCCAACTGAATCTCGTTTTTCCTTGGATGCAGCATTTGACTGGAGGAAAAAAAAGGGAAAAAAAGAAAACAAAAGAGGAGTTGTTAATCACCTTTTATCTCCCTTCTCCATGATGGTGTTTCAGTGTCTGTAGCCATTGACTTAACTTGGGGGGCTACAGATCAGTGTATGTATTTCAGGAGAGCAGCTACCACCCACATGCCAGAGTAGCAATTGTTTTTACACGTGGCCTTTGGGTAGGCAAACCCCAGACACTGTCTGCTGCCTGTAGGGCAAAAGTCTGCTTCTGCTGAAATGGATGGCCAAGTTCTCTTTTGCTTCAACATTACCTAGAAACCAATGAAATAAATATTTCTATGCCATGCATGAGAGTCAGTAGAGGTTAACCAAGGTTTTTCAGGTCTGAAAAGCCATATAAACAGATTTTCCAGACCAAATGTGGTAGCCGCACAGATCTTGTTGTGCACAGTACTGTGTCACACCGTGGAGATGCACCCACTGAGAAACAGTGTAGGAATGTGATGTGTCAGCCCTCGGATGGGCTGCAGGAGGAACAAACATTAGTTTGACAAATTTCAGAAAAACATTAATTTAGGGGCATATGCAGACACAAAGACAGAGAAAAAGTCTTGTGCTTTGCTGTTGCTCACAGAGGCAGACACAGCACAGTCTGTCTGGAGCATGTGGCCAGGAGGGAGTGTGAAGAACAGATGTGTTTGTTCTTCTTAATGCAGCCCCATTAGGTGAGAACAGAACCAAATCCCCCATCTTGTCTGGCTTAAACCACCTTGTCTGTGTTTGAGTACTTGGCAGAGGATATATAGCTGCAAAGGAGACAGTGGCAGAAGATCATTGTCTCCTCTAAAAAACAAGAAACTTGTGCCCAGCACAGTGGCCTGGCTGAGAAGCTGCAAGGAGACAGAGGACTGAAGTCAGAAGAAGCGGTAGATAAATAAGATATTCCCAGTGGAATCTATTACTGTCTGATTAGAAGAGCTATTCGGGTTATCAATATCCAGACAAAGCACAAGCTGTGAGGAAGAACTCAACCATGAAGGTGGCCTGCTGCTGCTTCACTTCCAGAGCTGGGAGGACCTATCCCTGATGGCTGTCCCTGGAACCTTGCCTTGCTTTGCTCTATCCTCTGCTCCACTCCATCCATGTCTTCAGGCAGATGAGGTCCCTGGACCTTTGATGGAGACAAAAAAGGATCAACATGGTTGGGGAGCATGGCATGCTAGCAATGAAGCATTGTGGGGCAGGTCAATAATGCACTTATAGAGAAAATACTTTCCAGGACAAAATAACTTCCTGATGTCACAGCACTAGATGGGTGAGTCTGAAGGAGCACAGTGTGAAAGACTACAGTAGGATGTGCTCTCGCAAAAGTCAAGGGCTGTGATTATTAAAAGAATCCAGGCCTGACTTTCAAAGAGAAAAATTTAAAACTCTGCCTTTTTTTCTTTTTTCTGATTAAAAACCACTGACCTCTCTGGAGCAGCAGTCGATTTAAGGACACAGGAAACAGAATTAAGTTTATTTTAACTACCTTTAAAGAACAGTACAGCAGCTATCACCCAGGGTGCTGCTGCCTGGTAGTGCCTACTCCCATTGTCCCTTTCTGCAAGCTTTGGGAAATCAGGATTTTGCAGCAAAGACCTAAGTGAATGGAAGGCTCAGCACAGATCAAGGGTTGGGGATGGCCTTTGAGGTCTCTGTGGAGGTTTGCTGGGAGTCTGGGGAGACAGTTGGTCCTTCCAGAAGGCACTGCTGTGGATACAGGTAAGAACCTGTTACTCAAAGACGTGCAGCTGGTGGGTCCAAGAAGCAGGTGAGACACATCTGCAATGCATCATTTTGGCCATGGCTCATGATGGACAACCTAGAAATGGTCATAAGAGGTATGTCCACTGTGAGCTTGCCTGGGAAGAGCACTCACCTCATCAGGGATCATAGAATCATAGAATGGGAGGGATTGGAAGGGACCTTTAGAGATCATCTAGTCCAACCCCCCTGCAGAAGCAGGTTCACCTAGATCAGGTCACACAGGAACATGTCCAGGCAGGGAATGAGATGATTGAGATGATCAGGGATGATTGAGACCCTGTTTGATTGGCCTCTAAGACTGTACTGGCTGTACTCCTGCCTATGGATTTTGCTTTAGTTTGAGGCCCTTATGTCTGCTGGAAGTGGTTTCTCTCATCTCCCCTTCCCTACTCTCTGCATTGACTGCCCACCCCTCCTTTCCTTCCTGCTCTTATCCCTATCTGGCTTTACAGCTCACTTCACTGTCCAGCAAAGACAGGCAAGGATGACTGTTCTCATCTGCCTGATTCTGCCTCTTTTTCCCTCTCTCCAGCTCCCAGCCTCCAGCCTTATACCCTGCACAGAGTGGAGCAGTGTCAGACTCTGCATCCTCAAATCAGCCCATCTCCAGCATCACAGTGAGCCTTCTCTACATGCCCTGTCCCTATGGCATAACATGAATTGTCTGCCCATAGGCTCATAAGCCTCGTTCTCCAGCAGCAGCTGCTAAGATGCTTCATGTCTGTATTCCAGGCTGCGAGTCCCGACAGTAAGAGCAGCAGCATTTTGGGGAGTCAAGCAATATACAAATAGCAGAGACAGTGTAAGACTGCAGCACAAGGAAGGAAAGTTCAAAATGTTTTTATTTTGGGGCTCTACAGCTCAGCATTCCCACTAGTCCTTCTTCCTCACTAAAGCCTTTTCCACATCCTCTGTGCTCTCTGTTTATGTTCACCTGCTACTCAATTAACTCCCTCTTTAGCTGCGCACCTGCAGTGGCTTTATCTCAGACCACTGCACTGGAGCCATTAACCCTCTAGATTGCACTCATTCAGCTCTGAATACTACCCATCTGAACGGCTGGAGCATTCATCTGTGAATAGGAAATATGCTACAGTAGTTCATGGCTGGTAAATATGGGGGGGTGGGGGGTGGGAATAGAGATTATGCTTTATTATCAATCGACTTTTGTCGCCAATGGGCTTTCTGTCATAATTGAGTAATGCCACCCAGAGTGATATGTACTTCTGCTGATAGCTGCATTACAAGTTAACACTCCAGCACAGTATATGTTTTCATTCAATCTCTATAGGAGAAACTCATATATGGCAGCTGGCAATGCCCCGAGGGGGGGAAATCAGCCATCTTGGGACCAAGTGGAAGGCACTCAACTACAAACAACAGGAGATGAAGGAAGAATTGGGAAAGTCAAGGCAAAATTAGTCAGAGGAGGTTCATAGGAGTGTCATAGTATCTCCTGCATGATGCACTGAACTTTTCAGAAGCAGACAAAGTGCTGGAGTCATACTGAAGCTGCAGAGAAGCTGTTGTTGGGGTTTGGTGGTTGAGTATTTTTGGATGAAGGAAGAGGAGGAGGTAAGGCCAGTAAAACTGTAACAGTCTGTTAACTGAAAAAAAAAAAAATGCTGCAGAGGGTGACGCATAGGGTGGGAGATAAAGGGCTGGTGTTGGCAATGCAGCAGCAGCAGGTCCAGAGAGAGAGGAAGAAACTTCAACGTAGCTGAGGGAGGGCTGAGGGGAAAGGAGTCTAGAGACAACACTGACTCACAAAAAACACCTGCTGGTTGCAACATACTGGTTGGAGAAGGGAAAATTAACCTTCGTGATCTCTCATAACAAAGAAAATCAAAATACTCCAGACCAATGACACTATTGTATCCCTCCAATCACAAGATTTTTTTCAAGGGAACTTCATTGTTTTGTCCTGCTGTGCCCCTCCCTGGGCTGCAGTACTACAGATCTCAGCCTTTCATATGCAGCACTGAGAAAAACGAGAGAAGAGAGATATGCCCTGTTTATGCCACAAGACTTTTGTACATCCACTCTGGGCAAGGCATTGACTTGTGCCTCAGTTTCCCTCTACACAAGGTGGAGATCATTCACAAGGCTGCTTAGATACTACTAAAAATCTGCAGAGCCTCGAGTAGAAACTCATGCAGAAATTGCTACTGTTTAGGACAAGGAAGGCAGCCTGGATAGAAGGAGGAAAATGAGTTTAAAATGTTTTATACCAGCCTTCTGGAAAGCAGTAAGTTATTTGTGTCAACCTCAATTCTTATCTTCCCTACCATTCCCTGGCCATAAGTGGGACAAAGCATGGGGATGGCATCTTTATGTGTACACCCTGTTTCATGATCTCAGTCTTTAGACCTTCAACTCCTCTGCTGTGACACTGGTCACCCTTAGGCTGATGCAGATGCCTAAGTATTGTGCAAGGGTGGTCGTCCCTATCTCACCCCATGGCCTTCGCTCACTCACCTGGCCACAAGCCCTTCATCCCTGAGGAGTTGACCCTGCTAGGAACCCCTCCAGAAAAACTTCTCAGCACCAGTTGCTCTCTCCTGCTGCCCACATCCAACTACAAAAACACACACACTTACTCTTCTATCTCTCCCATTGAACACTCAGCACCGATGCTGGCTTAAAATACCCCAGCCCAGATCTGCAGCAGATGGAAGACCTATACAAAACTGCGCTGGTCAAATGATCCCCCCTCCCCTCTCCTCTCTCCCATTCCTCCCCACTAAGTGAGCAACAAAGAGGGGGAGAGGGAGGGGAGAAATGGCCCATTTTCCAGCTTGTGAGATGATTAGCACTGAAAAAGGATTTGCTGCACCAAAAAAATGCCTGGAGGTTGTGCAAGCACCAGCTGCCATCTAGTGGAAATCTGCCCTGGTCTGCCACCAGCAGACACTGCCTCATTTACCTCCGCAGCAGGAGGCAAGGGAAGTGTGTTCTCCTAAATGTGTTAACTTAGCAGTGTTATACACTAGAAACAAATTAATATATAATTCTTCTGTGTCTTAAGGTCATTACTGCCGAGGCATAAATTAATAGAGCTATTCCAGTTAATTCATTTTGGCGTTCGCTTCTGCATGTCTGAGCACATATGTGACTGGAGCCTTCATCTCATTTCCGCTGGTGGAAATGATAAAGTCCTGAAAGAAGCTTTGCCATATTAATGTCATTTTTAACCTAAAAGTCAGGGAGATGTGGGCTCTGCTGCTTTTTGACGTTCACAGTCCTGTAAGGCAGGCTGCAAGCATGGAGTTACTTTCCGAACAAATCCAAGATTAAACCAAAGGACACAGTATTTTTCCTCACAGATGTGTGTGTCCTATGTATAAGCAGGGCATTAGAGCACTCTTCTGAGAATAGCAAAGAAGACTGTAACACACATTATCCGATCACAGATGCATTAAGCTGTCCTACAGAAATATAGATGTTTTCCTTTCAGATCAGAGACAGAACAGACATAATCAGTAGAGAATGAGATGGCAGCTTTAGCATCTTTTCCTCCATTTTTTTCCCTGGTTTTCTTCTCAGGGACACATCCTGCAGGGTACTGTCTATCCTAGACATCGTGGCTACATCCTCTGCTCTGGGAAAGAGAGGAGGGAGTTCAGCACCTCATGGGGTTAAGTCATCACCCAGGGACGTCTTTTCCTCCTTCCTCTTGGTTAGGGCTACTTCAGACTAATATGTTTTACTGTTTTGGTTTTTCATGAATATATGCTGGGGAGAGGATTTGGTTTGTACTTTTGGTTTGTTTGTTTTTCTTATTAAGGATAGACTTTCTCTGCCAGACTCAGAGGAAGAGAAAAATGGGTCTGGCAATGGCTCTACTCAGCATGTGGGTGCTCCATAACCAGAGTACTTTCACATGAATGAGGCACACAGCACCAAGCCCCTATATTTTTCAGACAGAGAAGAAATTAGACCCCATCTTTTAGAACACATGAGACCAGAAAGCTGTTCCTTTTTTCTTCTCTTTTTTTTTTTTTTTTTAAAAAATGAACTAGTGGACAAAAAATCTCATAGCTGCCCAAATTGAACGATTTCCCAGATTCTTGCACAAATTTTTTGTGGAAGAAAATCATTTCTGTGTAGTAAAAATGTCATTGAAGTGTCTGCTTGAAAGATACTTTCACTAACCAAAATGTTTCCCGGGCCAAGAGGAGGGACAAAAATAGCGTAGAAAAGTTTCAGGTTGGTTTTTTTCATGGCTTTTTCAATCAAATAGGATGACAATAATGCATTTCTGTATTTTTCTTTTGTGTGCTTTGGCAAGAGGGGGGATTGCAATAACAAAAGTCTGTGCAAGAGATGATTTTCAGCAACATACTTGCTGCAGAACCACCATGAACTATTTGTACTCCCCCGTTCATATAGATTTGAACAATTTGGGCAGAAATAAACCGTGTAGGCAGAAAATAACATAATTAAAGTCTCCCAGGTGCAAAAGATGAGGATAGAGCTTTGTATCTTTCCTTCTCCTGTCCACCTAATAACTGTGTAAACTCTACTAGGAGTCCTGTGAGTGAGGCCAGGATTTCAAAGAGATGCCCAGGCCAACTGCTGCTGCCTCTCCCCTGTCCTGCAGAGACCACCCTCTGCCCTCCCCTTTTCATGGGCCCAAATGGCTAGAAAATGCTTTCTCCACCCCAGTGCATCCCTCAGAATGAGGACACACAGCCATTACTGTTAGGATTCACTCAGAATCTCAGCTGGTGCGGAGCAGAGCACTGCCACTCCAGTCTGTAGGTTTGTGTTGGTTTATCATCCCTGAGCATCTGCCCCAAGTCTTCTGGAGGTGTTTAGGGGTCAATCCCCAAACTTAGTTATTTTAAGGCAATTTCTGAAAGAAACAAACAAGAGCACTGAATTCTTAATACCTTTATGAGGAAGAACTGTGCTGTTTTCTGTAGCATTGCAGATAAATACTGAATTTCATACAGTGAAGCTAGAATGGGTCTGTTAAAATCAAGGAAGAGAAGTGCTGTTTGCTACAATTATATGCTTCTGTTTAACTGTACATATTATTGTGTTTGTATCTATATATATACAGGTGCACACTTATCTGTAAATGTGTGTGCATACATATGTGTGTCTTATTTTTCTTGTGCTTGAGCTCATGGTGGGGACTTTTGTTCATTTGGAGGTGTTTTTTTTTCTCTCATGCATTTAACAGCAGTGAATTCCTGAAGCAACTTGAGATCAAACTGCTGCTTGTCAGCAAAAAGCAGAACACAGGTCAGACTTCTGGTATCGCTTGTGCTTGTGAGTCCTGATCCACTCCGCAGAAGGAAACCCCTGTCGTGTGGTTTTGACTCAGGATGGGCAAGTGCCAGTGCTGCTCAGGCTTTGCAAATCCTGGGGAGTCAGGCCCAGACACATAATGAAAGCCACCAAAACCAAAGCTTCGAGTTTCATTCTTTGTCTGAGATCTCTTAATCTTGTGCTCTCCATGGGGGACTTACTCTTTGGGATTAAGGCTAGAACCTGGAGGATGGAAGAAGTTGAATAAATATGTTAAAATAAAAGACTCAGAGACAGAAAGAGAGAGGGGGAGAATAAAGGACAGTGCTATGTGTCACTGTGGCACACTATCATTTAAAGGGCCAAATGTCTTCATTTCCTCTTTCTCATGTGAGATGAGGATATGAATTGAATTCTGCATCACTCCTGTTTTTAATAAAAAATATGGTTTATCCTATTGGAAGGATGTGTTTCTTCCTATCAGTAAGTGTCGGCAGCTAATCTGAACCTTTCAATAAAACAATGCCATTAAATAATTTATCATGGGAAGAAACACTGATGTCTGTGAAATAATTTATAGATTTCAGATGTGTCAAACTTTAAAGCACCAAAGAGAAGAAACGTGAGAAATGGACCCGTGTGTGGTTCCCCAGTAGAAAGAAAAGGAGTTTGTGAGATACCTCCACTAAAAAGACAAATCAGTGAGGATGAATAGCCATCTTGAACACAGATAAGTGTGAATTAATACTATATATCATATGAAAATGCATCCTTTATAGAAGTAACATATATAAGACAGAATATATATTTTATATAAAAATGTCTACGGTACCAAACAGAGCATTAAGAATGATAAGGCAAATAGGTGGTGTCTGTTACTTTCCTGATAGGCAAGCAATGCCTGTATGCAATTGCTAGTCTTGCTAGTAGACATTAAATAAATACGTCAAAAGGAAAGCAGAGAGACTTCATCAGAACAGTGAGTTTCAATTGCAAGTTAAAGGTGACATTGCAAGAGAAAGTGACAGATGATAAAAACCCAGTTATAGAGTATATTTTTTTTAAAAGGATAAAGGGGGAGGAATCTACTTAAATAGAGCTGGGTATTGTATAGTCTGCTAACCTTATTAAGTAAACATGCTATTATAACCCCATTGTAAATATGGAAATGGAAGGAAAACACCAGATTGAATGTATGCTAACATGTGGATCTGATCGTCTGGGGCATTTCTTTTTTCTTTTCACTTTCCTTTTTTTTTTCCCCTTTTAGTATTTATTTTATTTTATTTTCATTTTCGTTTGGCAACTTCTGCATTCAGAGCCCAGAGCTTGGAATCTCATACCTATTTAACACCTGGTTAAGCAACACTTAACCATTGGCACCAGCTGACTGCATCCCCATTAAGCAGAATTACTCTCATCATAGACATTGGAAATGGAAAAGACCTACTCGGTCATGTAGACCATTATACCACAACCAACGCAGGATTGTTCCATTTAGTAGGAAAAGAAGAAGGATGGGCTTGTCAGAGGATGATGACTCAGAAGAGCTTGGTTCTCTTCCCAGCTCTATGTTCGACTTCCCGAGCGACCTCCAGAAAGTCACTTAACCTTGTTGCAGCTCAGTTCCCCATCTCAGTAACAGCTTCCTTTCTTCCACCTCTTGTCCATTTACCTTATAAGTTCTTCAAGGCAACGTTTGTCTGTACTTTGATGTGTTTGCAGTTGGTATTAGAAAGGCTCCCGGATTTCAGATAGGGATGCAAAATACAGCTGAAGAATCTATAATCACCTGTGCTCCCTTTCAGGCTTTACATCTGAGTAATAAGATGGGTTTTATTCCTTTCCTGAACAAAGGGAGTAACAAGAAAGCAGGGAGATGAAGACAGATCGAAGATGACCTTTAATTTGAATTATGATCTATTTCTTTCTTAAAACTGACTTAACATAGAAATTGTCAGCTTTAAATCCTAACTTATTTCTCTATACAAGAGTCCTTTTCTCTTAAAGTCTCACTGTTTTTACACTGCAGCTGCTTTTTCTGGGACCAGCACAGGGTACAATCTAGGATCAGAAAATGCATCTGTCACAGAGGAATATAAACTGTCAGTTAGAGGAATCTCCACAGAAGTCAGACAGTCAGAAGAGTTACTACAGTCCCCGAGTTTATGTTAAATAATTCATATGCTAACACTTTCTGATGGTAGCAGTCACAGGGAAATCCCAAGCTGAATTTGACAAACAAAACAAAAACTTGCCACACATCCCTTTCCCTTCCAAATGGCCTGTAGCCAGACCCACTTGCCTGTGACCATTGGGAATTGTCTGCAACTCAACCAGCATCACCTTCTTCTGATGCCATGGAAAAAGCTCGTCCTGGTGTGCAAGTGTGATACCTCCACATCACTCTGTCCCAGGGCAATGGAAAGTCAATGGAAATATTTGGTCACACTGAAATCACCTGCCATTTCGCACAGATGTGCAAAGCCACATCACTTCTGCCCTGACCTCTATGGTAGTCATTAGTTGGGTTGTTGTTAGCTGGAATCCAGTAGTGCCTACATCTGAAGATTGTCTTTAAATCACTGTTGTGGGCTGTGCTACCAGGTGATATCACACCAGAGAGGCCCCTGTGTAATTTTTCTTCATGTGACAGAGAGTTTAGGCTTCTGAGAAAACTGGCAAAAGCACTGCTGGCTTTGTCTTTTCCAAGAAGGAGTTTTTAACATTTATTTTATACAGAGGTACACAATCACTCTAGGAACTGATACTCTTTTGGGGTTGTTTACTGCATGACAGGGTACTGCATGCTGCCTGACTGTCGTAAATGCAGAAGAGTCTGAAGGTGGAAAGAAAGGAGTTATTTTAAGAATAAACCTCTGTCCTTTGGTGATTTTTCCTCTTCTTTACAGCTAATCAACCACGTCTGATCCGTCACTTATTGTTTGATGGAGGGGAGGAGGCTAATGGTAGAGAAAGAGGCAACTTTTTAAAATGATAATTAAATTTAAAAGGATATTGTTTTTAACACTGCAAGGACATAAAGGATTAATACTCTATAGCTTGGAAACGTTAAAACACAGATGAAAATTTATGGGAATATATATGTGTATCTAAATAATGATAAATCTAATAGCTGCTCATTAACTTCTGTGTCTTTATATCAAGCTCAGAAAGAGATCGTAAACTAATATAGGATCTTCTAGTAAAGAGTAAGATTAACCTACCAAAATCTTTGCCTGCTTACTCACCGTACAAAGCTGAGAAAACTAGAAATAAAACTGCCCTTCACAATGCAGTGTTCTTTATTGACATTTTTCTTCACTTTTCCTCTTGTTTTGACTAAGCCAGAGCCCTACAGCTTTTTTTCCCCAACCGGCATAAAATGATATCAGACCCACTGCATGCAATGATATATGCTTCTGCCTTCAGTCAAGAGAAAGTACATCACTATTTTATTGGATGCAGGTCTCAAGAGCTCATGAACTCAACAAACACCCCTATAAATTACTGGAAAGCCACACCAAAGTGTAACAACAATAAACTAGAAACGGCCTAAGTAGCTTTGCTCAGCCAGACCTTCAAATACCATTCTGTAGGAGATTCCCATGCTGCTTCCTTACTCATTGCAGCTATTACTACCCTTTATACAACCAGATACTTTAGGTGACATGCAACGAACGTCTTGTGCCCTCCTGGTCAAGAAATAGCTTAAAAAAAGTTACTTAAAAAAAAGTAGCATCTAACGAACAAACTTTTTGTAATGGAACTTTTCTTAAATTGCAGCCACTCCTAATATGTTGAGGAAATATGCCAAATGATGTGCTTTGCAAGCTGACACCCCATGTAGGAGTTTGGTGATGTGGTGATAGAGATAAGGTTCAGAGCCCATGAGGTAAAGTTTACCTTGCTTCACTCCAAAGGTAAAGATGTAGTTCGTTACTAATATCCATCCCCTTCTGGATTTTTTTGGAAAAATTGCCAGTGTAGATGTTAATTTAATGCTGATCCTGCTGTTCAAAGCATTTCTAATGTAAGCACCTGTCCAATATCCAGTAGAAATTCAACTGAGTGCATTAACTTATGTCATGTCTTCTAACAAGCCACTGTTATCTATATGATGTAGACTTCCAATCGCTCCAGACTGAAAGCAGATTTAAACCAACTATCTCAGAAAAATTACTCATTGAAGAGTGAGCTACTGACCAGATTGCCAAAACTACACTTTTCATCTGTTTCCAGTGTGTTTACTTGACCCACTAAACTGAAATTAAGAGCCTTCTCCACCTCCTCCATCATATGATTTTGAACATGAAGAAAGTTACTGAATTATCTAGGAATCGACCCTTTTAAATGGCTTCTTGCACCTAGCTTCTTCTAAAATCTCTGATACCTGTTGTTTAGAAATATTCATATTCTCAAGTTAATTGTTGCTGATCTGCAGAGTCTCTGGGAAGGAGTTTATAGGTTCTTCGGTTCAGTCTTCTACATCTTCCTGCATAAGATTTTTCTGCAGTCTTTCCACTGATAAGTTATTTTGATGTTTATCCTCTTTCTCTTAATTTCTACCCATTATCTTAGTTATTTCCCCCTTAGGTAATTTTGTTCCTCCCTGGGTTCAGACATCTGCAATGGGCTCTCTCCCCACCCCCCAGATGTTGCTCAGACCTGCTGTGCATATTGACAGTTGTTCTTGTAAAAGTTTCCTTGTAAATCAACCCCTCCAGCTCTCTAATCATTTTTGTTGCACTTCTCTGAACTCCCTCCAGTTTGTCTTCATCTCGCTAGTAATAACGTTGCCTATGTGTCATTTGGCATTTTCTCCTTATCACATTCCAGCAGAGTATCAAACCTTTTGCCCTGTTGCTGAATGCTGTTGTCAGGTAGACTGGACTTGAGTGATTGACGTAATCCCTTAATTTGCCGGAGGGGCAGTTTTTAGATTTTTGTAAACCAGTAAATTGGTGATTTGAGCCAAATATAATGCTGAGGAGAGGAGTTATTCACTCATCTTGTCTAAACAAAACTGGATCTGGTTTTTTGGATTTAAATCCAGGGAGCTCCTGGGTATTTTTCCCTGCCATTTCTGATGTTGGAATAAAACATCAGTGCTAATTTGATGACTTTCCAAGTAGAATTTCAAATCCAGAGGAACAAATACTCCTTGTTGTTGGGCCTGGGTAGCTTCAATTTTGTCAGCAGTGGCAGAAGGAGGGACAGCCAGAGTTTCAGGGGAGATGAAATAGTCCCTGCACAATCCTCACATTTCAGTCCAGCCCCTACACATTCCCCCGAGGCACAGCCCAAAAGGGAATGATCCATTTTGGCAGATATGCCCTTGCTCATTCTCTGCCTTTCACTAACAGGTCTCTGTTGGCTTCTACCTCCTGCTCTCAAACAAGTTTTGCATTCTGCCATGTTTACGCTCTGACTTTTTTTAACACTGTCTTGTTTTATTCAAAGAAAACAATCTCACTCCTGAGCAGATCCTGTTCCAGGGGTCAGGGAGCCGGAGGGGTTTACCAACTACCCCTTTAACCCCCTGTTGTATTATCAAGCATGTTTTCATGTGCAGTAAAGTTGATTCAGTTTCACTGCCATCTGAGCAACGTGCTTATGTGAAGATGTCCTGTAGCTTGAATATCCCTTCCATGTTGAGAGCTTGCAGGCTCCCTACTCAGGTTTTAAAAAGACTGAATTCTCTGAGTGAAAGGTCCCTATGACAAAAGATTGCCTACCTTTCCCATGATTACATTCCCAAAGGTGAATGCCAATGTGTCAACAGAAGGAAATATTTCTCCTGCTTTCTTCAATAATTTATTGGTGTTCACAGCTTTCCCCTTCATGATGACTGCTCCTGCAGCTCTAAGAATATCAGCTCCGCTGAGAGATTGAAATTTACTTGTCACAGCTCTCCCAGGCAGTTATGAACGGCATGGTGCAGGCAGGCTCTGGATTAACAAAATTAGAGAGGGGACAGGAATCAAGCTTGCAGCCACCCCATTGCAAAAAGTTTAAAGGCTAACCTAAATTCAGACGTGCTATTTTGCAGATAGATAATTTTATCCTGGTAAAATGCAGGCTAATCCCATTTTTAGATCCAGCTGTCTCCCAATGTTGAGATGATGGACTCGCCATCTCCACAAAGTGCTGTGTGGGATGAATTGCTCATTTCAGTGAGAGGAGCATTTGCCTCATCCCATTCATATCCTGGCTTTTGCATGAAGAAATGCCCTAGTTGGGCTGAGTTTGTCTGAATTAGTGACTCCAAAATTGGGTTGCACTCAATTTTGTGACCCAGATTCCAAATTAACAATCATAAAGGATAGAGTAAACCATTTATTGGAATGTATGATCTATGGAAGGTGCTTGGATGTAATCTTAAAAATGGTCTTCTAAGTACGTGCTTAAAGTAAATAACTAGAATTATCTCAAATTACCCTTTTCCTTTTTTCTGTACTCCATCACAACATAAACCTTGAGCTCAGAAACCTCATACTTATTCCAGCATTGTATCTGGGGTAACATATCTTGCTTTTCGTGATAGCTGTTAGCTAATTAGTTCAAAGCTGGCTAGACAGAAGCAAGAGCAGAAAAGCCCAGGTCAGCCTATGCCCATCTGCATTGACCAGCCCAAACCTGCAATCCAGCTGCTGCAGCACTAATGAAAAGGTCGCAGCTAGCACTCACTGCAAATGAATGTTCCTATGGCACCATCAGAAATGAAATCGATGAGCTCTAAGTAAACATCACAGCAGGTCAATTGCATTTATCAGTTTGACCTGTGTATTTTTGTCTATACATGTTTTTCCAAGAAAAAGATGGTTTTTATTTTAAAAAGCATTTGCAGAATTTTTTTGTTGTACTGAGAGTGTGTTTTGAAGGTAATTTAAGAGGAGAAAGGAGGCTGTTTGGTTGTTCTATTTTACTTTTATCTTCTGTCGTGTTTTATGAAGGCAAGGAGAAAATAGCCTCTTAAAGAAGTCTGTACCTAGTTTAAATAGATGAAACCTGGAATTGATTTAAACGTATTTCTCTAGCTATATACCAAGTTCTCCCAAAAGTTGATAGCAAATAGTTTTGGAAAATCTGGTTTTTTTTTTCTTGATTAAACACAAACTAAAACATTATTAAAAGATTTTCCTTCTTAAAAGAGAAGATTTCCCTGTTACCATGAGGTAGACACACTTAACACCCTTCTGTCTCCTCTTTGCACCCCACACTCCTCACCATTCACTTCCATTCCAAGCTCCACCAGTCAAACTGCCAAATACTTTCAATCAGCATTATGTGGAATCCAGATTTCCTCTTCCATTAAACACGTTGCAAGACTGCAACAGTTGTTTTTCTGCTTTGAATTGCAGCTAGCCCCTTCCCCTCCCTGAAAGAGAAATATCTTTTCAGAGAAACATAGTTTAAAAACAAGGCAAAACAAAAGTTAATGTTTGGTCAATAAAAGCATTTTATGACAATAAATAGAAGTATCTCTGTTTGGTTTTAAAACATTTACACATTTTAAAATGCTGCTATAGAATAAGAGTATGTGTCCTTGTCAAAAGTTACTTTGAAGGAATAAGAAAGACCTCCTGTGCTGAAAATTTCAGACAAGATTGCCTGCACATTATTGAAAAGATGTATTAGATTTTTAAGTACTTCATCAACATGTCGTTATATTGACCTCAAGTTTTCTGATGAAAAACAACATTTTGGTCTAACCCGTTCTGCATATCATATCAAAGACTGAAATATCTTCCTTAAAGAATTTTCTGACCCAGGATAGCAGAAGGGATGAAGGACATGTAGTGAATAGCCTAACCCTAACAGTATGATGAATATTGAAAAAGTATGGATTACCCTTGCATGTTTTAGACAACTGCCTCAGCAACTTTACCATGACCAGTTAGCTGGTGGTATAGGGCATTTCAGAAACGCAGAATCTTTGATGAACAGTCAGATTCCCACATTCTTTATCTTGGAATGGCCAGACAGAAGCTGTGGTAGCACCTTCTGAAGAGCTACAGGAACAAAGACCTAAAACTAAGACACAGGCTGTCTCTCTGGAAGGGCTGAACCACCTTGAAAAAGTATGCACTCTCCAGAGGACCTGACCATACCTTGGTGGATGGAGAAGCTGTCTTTTCAACAAGGAAAGGGGACGTTTTGTGCCTGGGAAGCCACTTCTTGACCTAGACAGAGACCAGCAGCTCATTCTCATCATTGCTTAGTCTCAGGATAAAAACTCTCACCCTTCAGGGTTTGAGCTAGCCTCTATTTAATGAAGTTGAAGAAGAAACTTCCCTGCATGCCAGTTATTCTATATCTATCCTCTACAGGGTTTCTCCCACTTGCATCTGGAGTAGCTACCAGGAGCCACTCCAGAGTGGCCACATCAGGCAGTGGCTCAGACCCCCTATCTGTTTTAAGGTGAAGCTCTGGATCCTGTAGTCCCTATCCCAATCTCTCTTAGTGGAAGCTCTAACAATTTGTGTTACAATGTCCACTTCAGACCTACTGAAACAAATCATTACCTGCTTTTCTCTTTTTCTGTTCTGGTTTGTTTGTCTGACTTTTTTTTTTTTCTTGGTTGTTTTGGTCTTTTTTTCCTTTTCAGAAGACAAACCAGGTACATTAAATTGGACACGGACAAGTAAACCAGTTTGTCACGATATGTCAGACTTCAAGTAGCAAGATTAGGTAATTTGGCTCCATTCTGAATTTAGAATTTTAATTTTCCTGTGCCACAGAAAAGATTTTTCAGCAGAAACTTTGGATGCACAATAGCTGTAGGTGTTTAATCTGCAGAGGTGCTCTTGAGGGTACACACTGTAGCATCCACTGTCTTTGGTTTGCATCCAGACAGAGAAGGGAGAGGTGAATTTGGAAGAGATCCAATGAAAGAAATAAAAGAAAATAGTATTACTAGTTTCACAGTTTTCTGTAGCTGGAGCGTGTGTCTCGCAAGCAGCAGGATGTCATTATTCTCCCCACGGCCTGGGGAGGCCCCTTGGCATTTGACTTCAGTTATCCCCCTTATTCCATAAAAACAGGACTTCAATTTCCAAGAAGTTCAGTTATAAATGAGTTCATCAAAAACGTACACAGTAAGGAAATGTTTAAATAAACATGTAGTACTAATCTTCTTTATCTGTTTTATTATTTAGGCACAGAGAAACATCCTGTAGCATTTGAGCTTCCTATTTCCTTGGATTTAAAACTGAAAACACACCTCTTATCTCCCACATTCACTGCTTAGAAACATGCAAGAACTACTTGAAAAACTACTTCCTAAAAACAAAGCAAACATTTCCATGACTTGACCCAAGACAAGACAGAAAATTTCCAAGCCTCAATTCCAGGCTGTTTCATGAATAGTATGGGGCAAATTTAGGGGACATAAGTTCACAGAGCCATCCCTAAAAATCCAGGACTCCCTTCAACTCTCCTTTGATTGTATAGAGTCTTCCCAGAAATCTTGTGGTGTATGGAGAGCAACCTGAAGAAGGGAATGCTATTTCCAACCCTTTTTTTTGCAGATGAGACTGAAGTTAAATCAGATCTGGTCAAGATGGCATTATACAACTCATGTAATCTCTTGGTTCCTGGCTGGCCTTTATGCTAGATATTATTCCTCTTGCAGCAGTCAGCAGAATAAATTGCATGCCCACACAGCCTGTCACTGCAATACGAACCATCCTTGTAAAGGATTAAGTTGAGATGCTGGGATGCGAGCTTGACAGGCTGAAGGTGCATGTCCCCTCCTGGCTTTGGGTAGCACAAAGAGGCAATCTGTAGCTTAGAGGATGGTGGAAGGGATTTAATCACAGTAGAGTTTGTCAAGAGCCCCTCTATCAAAGCTGTGAGCGGCAAGCAGATTAAGCAACTTGCCCAAGGCCATGGAAGAAAGCAGTGTCAGCACAGAACCAAAAACAGATCTGATACCACAGCTTCATCTCTGAGGCTCCACCTGGGGAAGCAAACCTGAGCTCCACAGCACCAACTTGAGCTTGGCTTCACTGTTCCCGTGATTACAAACTACAGAGAAACACCGAGGCAATGGAGGGAAAGTGATTTATGCAGTATCTTAAAGAGAAGAACACCCTGCTTCCAGAGATCTTGCTCCAAAATATTTGTCTGGGCCCCTCTAAGCTTTGTAATAAGCCTGTCTTCTCCCTTTTGTTGCTGCTTAAAAAAAAAAAAAAAAAGAAGAGATTGTGCTCACTTTTCTTTTGAAACTTATTTCTCTTCAACAGTGGTGGCCCCAAAATTACTGCTAATTTTCTGCAAGGGATTTGTTCTTTGAAACATAGTGTACGGCACTTTTCATTTTCCTCTCTTTTCTTCTTTTTTTTTTTTTTCCTGCTATCTGAGACTGGCACTGAGTCTGTTCGGAACATGTAAGTGCAGTTGCTTTTGAATGCTGTAAGGTAAATGCTGAAAATGACAGCTTAAATGGAATCATTAAAGCAGATGTAAGTATTATCTGAATGCTTCTGAAGTCTCCCATGCACAGCAATAGCGTCTTTATTTTCTCTCATGATGCATGCACCTTTTTAAAGAGAGCTGATAACCTATTATTTCTCACTTTCTCCCCATTTTGAAGCCTGAACTCAGAGACTAGGTTCATACCTTAAAGCTGTAACGTGTTTGCCAAGATGTCTGAAAATCAGACCAAAATAGTGAGAGACATAGTGTAACAATGACTACTCATTTTAGGCTACTAAACAAAAGGATATACATAGCAAAATGCTAATCACTGGCTTAAAGGGAATAAAACAAAGTGCTCCTTACTATGATTAAACAAAGTGCACAGATTTGGAGGCTGGCATGGACTCCTTCAGTTTTTAAACTTAGTTCTTAGTTAAGGTTGTATTAATCTCATTTTGCTAACCACTATGAACTAGGGCTACTAGTCAGAACTGCTGGAGTTCTTCCTATAACTAAGGTAGAGTCATTTCCATAAGATGATTCCGATCACCTCACTTGGGATGGGATGAGTCACCAGTAAGTTTTTCAGTCCTCTAAGGAAGGGAGAAGGAATCCGCACAGGACACACATATGACCCTCCTAGGCCAGAGATCAATCCTTCAAACAGTTAAGTCAAAGGGACATGAAACACACATGCTGGTTTTTTGGTTGCTGCAAGCGCGGGAGCTGGCACCATTGCCAGCTGAGCTAATCTGCTCTGAGCACTGAACTAACCATTGGCACTGCAGCTCTGCTAGAGAACAGCCACCCAGGGTGTACTGCAGCACTCAGCTGCTCTGCACTGGCGCAGTACCAAGTCAGAAAGCTCAGACAAGATGATAGATTGGCTACTTTGGCTTTGGAAACACAGACATCTCTTCTTCCCTCAAGTCCAAGTTCATGTCTGTACATTGGCCAGATGGGAGCTCCTCTGATGAGCTGTTAGCCCTTCCCTTTGCTCACACTTGTGAGGCCCAAGAGCAAGCTGCAGGCATAGGCTAACTCTTTTTCCAGGTGGTCCAGGTAACCTGAGGGCAACATATGGTCTCTTGTCTGCATCTGAATGAGGTAAATGTCATTTCATGGAGTTTCATCTAAACAATGCAACTGAACACACGCCTGGAAAGCCTAGCACAGTGTTAATACAGCATCAAGCCTCAGCCCTGAAGACAAGAGGGAGCTGGCATTGTTCAGCCTGGAGAAGAGAAGGCTCCATGGAGACATTCTAGCAGCCTTTCAGTATCTAAAGGTGCCTAAAAGAAACATTACAAAATCACAGAATCTCAGAATGGTGGGGTTTGGAAAGGACACCTAGAGATCATCCAGTCAAATACCCTGCTAAAACAGGTTCCTTTCAATCAAAGTGCACAGGAATGTGTCCAGGCAGATTCGAAAACCTCCAGAGAAGAAGACTCCACATCCTCCCTGGGCAGTCTATGCCAGGGCTCCCTCACCTCAACACCAAAGAAGTTTCTCCTTGTGTTCTAGTGGAATTCTCATGTTCTAACTCGTGCCCGTTACCCTTTGTCCTGTCACCGGCCACCATACAAAACAGACTGGCCTCATCCTCCTGACACTTGCCCTTTAGGTATTGATAAGCATTCAGAAGGTGCCCTGCCAATCTTCTTTTCTCCAGGCTAAACAGTCTCAGGTCTCACAAAGAAGGAAAGGGATTTTTTTTTTTTTAAAGAGTAAGTAGTGATAGAATAAGGGGTAAAAGCTTCAAACTGAAACAGGGTAGATTTAGACTACATTTTATGAGGAAATTTTTTCCTGTGAGGGTCCAAGGCATTGACACAAGTTGCCCAGAGAGGCTATGGCTGCTCCATCCATGGAAGTATTCAAGACCAGGTTGGATGCATCTTGGAGCAACCTGATCTAGTGGAAGGTGTGCCTGACCATGGCAAAGGTTTGGAACTGGATGAGCTTTGAGGTCTTTTCCAACCCAAACCACTCTATGATTCTGTGAAGGAGCTACTTTAACTCTGTCCCACATGGACAAGTTTTAATTCAAAGTACATGAGACACAGATGTGCTGTATGAAGCACATCTGGTTTGTACAGGTATCCAGTTAATACCATTAACTGTATTAAAGACTAGGACAACAAATAGAAGTACGGAATTAAACATGCAGATTCACACACTCAAAGGAGCAGTAGATAACAAGATCAATACCAATAATCCAGACTCTCAGATCACCGACTGATGAGCCATGGAAGAGATTTCTCAAAGCCTTGAGGAGGGTCAGTCAGATTTTTGTTGCTGGTAAAAAGGGAGAAATAAGATTGCCATTGGTCTCATGGGACAGAAAAAGCTTACTGTGAGTAGGGTGAGGAGACTTGTGGGATTGTGCAGTACTTGCCTCATACTTGTTTGAAGGTGCCCTTGCAGCTCCCTGGGTCACTTGTGAATTGTCCCTGGCCTTTCAGCTTTGCAACAACAAACTCTTTTTTCCACTTACTTCTGAGAAGCACACAGCAAGTTCTTTGTTGTGATCAGACACAGATATTTATGGTTGCTGTTCTTTCTTGGGACTTACTAGAATTGTGCTCCTCTCCTTGGCTTTCTAGAAAGTGCTTGCATAGCTTTGTTACTGTACAAGCTGAGTAAGATATGTCTCTAGGTGTTTTGCTAATAGCTGCCAGGCCACAAAACTATATTGCTAACAGATTTTTTTTTTTTACATTCAGACAGCCTGAATGTAAATTACAGTAAATTACTGAAATTACAGTAAAGTACAAGTTTCATTTATGTCATGGAAAGGATTTTGTTTTGCTTGCTTGTTTTCTTCTTGTTTTCCAACAAAACAAACAAAAAAAAAAAAAAAAAAAAAAAAAAGAGGGGCTTCAGCAGAAAGCTGAAATTCTGCCAATTATTGATTATGTGGAGACACGTGCAGGTTTGTTTGACACTTTTGGTATACTGTATAAGCACTGGATCTGCACATAAGGAACAGGTCAAACTGAGAGGCTACATCTATATTTACTGTAGCAAGCAAGTCCTAAGAACAGAACTGACTTGGTCCTGGCCCTGCCCATTTATAATGTCCTTGTAGAGTCAGATATAAGTATATATAGATATCTGATTCATAACCTATCCTGTGCCTCACTGGAGGCGTTGGTTTAGGACCAGTGTGGCCTTGATTTTATTATTAGTGCTTCCACTGGCCTGCTGCTCAGCAGTAGGTAAATGAGGTCACTGCTTTGTGACTCTCTTCCCTCTTGCAAAATGTAGATAAAAACTCTTTTAATCTTGCTGATGAAAGGTGGTGTGATGAATAGCATTCTTACCAGTCTTGCCTTCCTTGTAGTAGGGGTCTTTGTGAATCCATTCTATTAACAGCTCTAAGGAACATAGAAATAAATTAAACACAAAACCTTGGCAGTGCCATGAAACTGCAATTAGGAAATGAAAAAGCTATAGTTTTCAGAGTAACAATAGACTTGCCCACATTGCATATCGTGCATAGATTTAAGTATGCATTTAATAGTCTGACTGCTAATAAAAATATTATATGGATACAATATGTTTGAATTATTATTGCTAGGCTGGAAGAACCACACTGTTTCTGTACCCTGGCTCCTGCATTTTTAAATTTGTAACTTCACTGTTACACTGTCAGACTTGTTTGCATTCAACTTCTTTGAGCTTTCTATATTAGATATATACGTGATGCTCTGTGTTAAAACTAAGTCAATTGATTCTTAATAGTCATGTGGTGTTAATATTAAGCCAATTAGGCTCAAATCAACACACCTATTTATTTAAGCAAGGCCCTGATCTTGTAAAGCACTTAAACTTGTATTTTCAATGCTGGCTTATCAAAGTTTCTAAGTACATCAGCAACATAAACACTGTAAGACATAGTTGAGCTGCCTAAGTTAATTATTGCAACAAAGTTGAAGTGCCACCATGGAGAAGCTGTATAAATAACTACCACCCCAGAAGAAAAAAGCATACAAAAACCAAAAACCATAAACCACCTTAAGAAAAAAAAAAAAAAAGAGGGAAAAGAAAAATATAAAACTTTCACTAAATCCTTTGGTAGCTCCGGGCTCAGACCACCAGAAATACATATCTGTGGGACAAGTCTCTACCCTAGGGTTTCTTGTCATAGACTTAGGATGTAGAGACACACCAAAAATGAAGTTGACATTTCCGATTTGATCTGATGAACACCTCTGGTTTTCACTGCTTAAATCTCTGCTGACTCCAATGGGAGCTCAGATACAAAGCTCACATGCATACCGCTGCCTTCAGATACAAATGTACATAGAATTGTTGAAGAATTAGGACTGGGAGCTCAGCCATGCCTGTCACTGGTGAGAGATTCAACAGAAATTCCCTTTGAGGAACCTGGGATATTCCATACACGAAAATATTAAGTATTCACATAGAAGCTATGCAGGTGAAAAGGCTCTGCCTATTCCTAAAACTACAAATGTGTTTATGTGTGTTATTTAATTAGTGCTCAATGGCTTTCGTTTTAGTGTGGCTAACATGCCTAGATGATTAGTATTTACATATTCTTCTCCTATTACTTTTCTGAAACACTGTCTCCTTCTTTGGCTAAATGCTGCCCAGATGCTCAGCACTGAGATATATATTACTTTCTTCTTTAAATTTTTGCATCCATAGTCATGGACATACAATCAAGTTACGTTGGCTTAACAAATTGCTACCCATCTGCCAGTGTGGCTGTTCACATGCTAACAGCTGCCTACCCACTTAGCTCTTAGCCTCCTCCACTCATGAGATTATGTGAGATGGCTTAACCCTGCTTAATATTGCCTTAAGAGGGGTTGCTGGAGTGCAGTACATCTTAATTCTCTCAAATACAATCATTTTTATAAGCCTAGATAATGGGCATGAAAATTTTCTATAGAGTGCCTCTGTTCTGTGAGTGCACAAGCAGCAGTACACAAAGACACAGACCTGAGAGGTGAAGAGAAATGAAGTGGAGGGGCAGGTTTGCCTAGGATCTGCTCAGGCAGAGCTTGTCTCTGCAGTGACTGTTTGCATGGCGATATGCAACTGCAGATAGGTACAGGCAGGGCAGCAAGATCTCCTGCTACATGTGTTTTTTGTCTTCTGTTTGTGAAAATCTTTAGGGAAATAATAAAGCAATATACTGGCTCAACTGCTTGTGGTCAAGGATTTGTGCCCTCAAAAAGAAGCAGCACATGGCCCTGTTTTATGATCAATAGAGTGAATGAGGTAATTCATCCAAACTCATTCCCAAAGTAATTCTGTTGCAGCCTGCAGAGAACTACTATGGATGCATTTAGTCCATAATCTTCCTCCATCAAGATATGACTATATCCTCCAGTGGGCAATAAAGTGCTTTGGGGCATCTAATTGAAAGTGTGGCAGTTTTACACTGTTGGGAAGAAGCAGTTGTGGGTGGCATGTGCTCTGCTGGCATCTGAGGGTAAATACAGCGGGATATGTGGCAGTCTACAACTGGGAGCTACATTATGCATGTGCTGGGAACAGTAAGCCAGTGCCACAATGCAATTACAGCTTTAAACCGTGCCCAGTGTGTCTGTTAGGCAGCAGTAGACAGACAGCTCCAAATCATTATTTTTTTTCTGCTTACTTAGCTTCTGGTGATTAGGTTCCTGTTTTGCAATTGTGGTGACTAAATCAATTAAGGTGCAATTTAAAGAAGGAACTCATAAATAGTGTACAAAGGTAGTATTGACATATCTAAACTTTATTTAAAAAAAAAAAAAGAGAGAAGGAAAAGAGCAGGCTAGGTTTCCAAACTAAGCAATCCATCTTCGAAGACTCTGCTATGTGCAGTAACTTCTGCAGTATGAATAAATATGCATAATCAAAAAGAGAACACAGCTCGCTTCTCTCTATTGCTCATTTGATATACCTCTTCATGTCATATCCACTTTCACATAAACAACACAATAATAAAACATCTGCATTGCTAAATAACACTACTGTGTTCTAATTCCTCTGCAATGACATGAATAAGAACATCCTACTCCTGTTTATTAGAATTTATTGATGACATGAGTGTGCAAAGCAGCAGAAGGCATAATTAATCCTGGTACAGCCCCCAGTTACACATCGAAACTTGACAAGGTTCACTTTTGACTTGCATTGCTTTCCCTTGTTGCACAATAACATCAGGATCTTTGACAAGGCACAGATGTCCTGCTAAAGGAGTGGCAGGGAGGTAGTTTGCTCCTTGGTTCCAGCTCTTGCCAATGTGAAGGGTAGGTTATGGCTCAGAGAGGAAGAATGGGGGAAATTGGAGCACTTGGTAAAAAAGAAAACAAGCATCCCCTTGCTCGAGACAGCAAATGGCGCGCTAATGAAGCTTACAGATGATGTTCAATTGGGAGGAGTAGTGAGCCCCGTCAGGGTAGAGCAATAATATTGGCAGATTTAGAGAAATTAGAAATAAGAGAAGAAAATAACAAAATTAGATCAATCTTGGGGAAGACAATTTGAAGCACAAAGGCAGCTGGGAGGAAAAGCTGAAAGCAAGCTGTAATGTTGAAATAAGTCTAGAGGGGATAATGGATGAGGAAATGCACATTGTTTGCAATGTGATGTGGCTATGATAACAGCAGTATATGTAGAAATCTAGCCCTCAGTTCAGTTCAGTTTATCTATTCCTTCACAAGCCCCAGAGGATATGAATCTCTTACATCTCCAGGCTACACAGTTTGGGATTTGAGGTACAACAGCAATAGTCTATTTAAGCACTTAAGTACACTTAAGTACATAGGTGCTGAAGCCTGTGATTTTACATTCTCAGGACTTCTTTCCTGACCTTTGAGGCACTGGCAGGCCGTCAGACCTCTAATGATAGAGCCCTGAGGCCCCCAATCAAATACACTTGTCTCCAAACACCTACACTCTCACTAATTTTGTACATCAGACTTTCCAATGTGCTCATCGAGACAAAGCTGAAAGGCATACATCTGATGGATATTATGTGAACAAAGTAACTGTATGCTCTAGACAAAATTTTGCCATACTCATTGGGAAGTGAAGCACAAAATTCAATGACTTCTTTACCTGATGGGTTTGAACCCTTAACTCTGAGAAAAAGACTTACAAGAGATGAATACTCTGGTAGGGAAACTTTACAGTTGTTTTCCAGTGCTTTTTTTCTATAAAACATATCAAATTTTAAAGATTGACATGTCAGAAAGCGCCCAATATCCAATCAAGTCTGGCATCTTCCTTTCACTTTTCTTCAATCCTATTATCCAAAACTTTCCTTCTGCATACCTAACTTGGAAATATCAACCTAAAGCTACTCTACAGACTAATAACTGGAGTAGTTTTGTCCATGAGGAACCTGGAAAATACTTTCAACTCCTAAGATATTGAGTAATCAAGGTGCATCCTTGTTGCATTCAGCTGGAAATTTTGACTGGCCTGTTGGTTGTCTAGACCCAGAAGAAGGTGTTTGGCTTAGAAATTCAGGTAGAGAACTGTTTTCAGGGATGATATATGTTTAGGTCCCATCTCTTGCTTCAACATTTCCTTCTCACTGCTTTTTTCTATTCTTTGTACTTGAAGTTTGAGGGACCAGAGAAAGATTTGTGGACTGCATTCATCTTTTTCAGGTGCTACAAAGCTAAACACTGTGATCACAGATTCATAGAATCATAGAATCATAGAATGGTAGGGATTGGAAGGGATCTTTAGAGATCATCTAGTCCAACCCCTCTGCAGAAGCAGGTCAACCTAGATCAGCTTGCACTGGAACATGTCCAGGCAGGTCTGGAAGACCTCCAAGGAAGGAGACTCCGCAACCCCTCTGGGCAGCCTGTGGCAGGGCTCCCTCACCTCACAGTGAAATAGTTTTTCCTTATGTTTAAATGGACTTTTTGTGTTCCAGCTTCATCCCATCACACCTTGTCCTGTTACTAGATACAACAGAAAAAAGGGATGTCCCAATCTCTTGACACCTACTATTTAGATATTTGTAAATAATAATAAGATCCCCCTCTATCTCCTCTTCTCCAGACTAAACAGCCCCAGTTCCTGCAGCCTTTCCTCATATGAAAGATGTTTCAGTCTCCTATCATCTTGGTGGCCTTGCATTGGACTCTCTCCAGGAGTTCCCTGTCCCTCTTGAGCTGAGGAGCTCAGAACTGAACTACTTTATGGTGCAAGCTGTAAAAGCTTCTGTTACTATTTCTGAAACCTTCTGTCTTGAGCCTTCGTCATGACTAAGACAGTAATTGCTGCACAAAGGTAATACATCAGAGAAAAAAAAAAAAATCTGTATCTTCTGTATGTATATATACAATTCAGGGAGACAGTCACAACTGAGAGTCTAGCTTCACTATCAAAAAGATTTTGTAAAACTAGAGAAAATTCAGAGAAGAGCAGAGAGATAGACGAGTTGACTTATGAGGGAAAAGAAAACAGTTTTTAAAGTATGTAACTTCACCAAGTTGTGTTTTAAGATGGGGTAAAAAATCTCTCTGTATAATCCCAGAAAAACTGTCCAATCACCCCTTTCCTTTCCTTTCCTTTCCTTTCCTTTCCTTTCCTTTCCTTTCCTTTCCTTTCCTTTCCTTTCCTTTCCTTTCCTTTCCTTTCCTTTCCTTTCCTTTCCTTTCCTTTCCTTTCCTTTCCTTTCCTTTCCTTTCCTTTCCTTTCCTTTCCTTTCCTTTCCTTTCCTCTCCTCTCCTCTCCTCTCCTCTCCTCTCCTCTCCTCTCCTCTCCTCTCCTCTCCTCTCCTCTCCTCTCCTCTCCTCTCCTCTCCTCTCCTCTCCTCTCCTCTCCTCTCCTCTCCTCTCCTCTCCTTTCCTTTCCTCTCCTTTCCTTTCCTTTCCTTTCCTCTCCTTTCCTTTCCTCTCCTCTCCTTTCCTTTCCTCTCCTTTCCTTTCCTCTCCTTTCCTCTCCTCTCCTCTCCTCTCCTCTCCTCTCCTCTCCTCTCCTCTCCTCTCCTCTCCTCTCCTCTCCTCTCCTCTCCTCTCCTCTCCTCTCCTCTCCTCTCTCTCTCCTCTCCTCTCCTCTCCTCTCCTCTCCTCTCCTCTCCTTTCCTTTCCTTTCCTTTCCTTTCCTTTCCTTTCCCCTTCTGCAAAGAAGTACAAGCAACAACTTTGAGCACCTTCAATCATAAGTGCATTTGTTTCAGAGGCTTGTGTGTTGATTAATACTTGCTTGCCCACAAGACACTTTATTTATATGGGATTCATATGGTAGATTTCATAAATTTAAAAAAGGTGCTTCTCAGATTCTTCCTGTCTCCTATGAAACATTATTTTAATATTTTTGTTTCCATAGAACTAATCTACTAAAACTGCTGCACCTATCTTTCCTCCTCTTGACAAAATGTTAGCAAGATTTTGAAGCACTCACTTAGAAATGTAAGGATATAGTCCTTATCAGATCATCACTATACACTAGATATTTGGAAATATTTAATGTTTCCTGGTGTCTGTTTACTTCTGAAATATGATACTAAAGCTTCCGTACTCAGATATTCAGAATAATAGTCTCTGTTTTGGTGAAGTATTTTAAGAACTTTGGCTGGAAGTACCAGCAGATAATAATAAATGTTGTTATTTGGCAAAGAAACTCACCAAGTAATAACAAATTCAGAAAAAAGCCAAGATCACAGTAGGTGCACAAGTTTGCTTCAGGATAAATACGTTATGATCACAGGAGCATCATGCAGTGGATAATGCATTTTCTTATTGTGTGCATTCAAACTAAAGCCCAATTTGCATTTTGTTTTCCTGTGAGAACTTGCTTCCAATTTTTCTCATGATCAGTGCACTGATTAGGATATGCCTCAAAATAGTTTATCGGTTTATAAATAAATATGTATGAACAACTTTGTATTTTCATGTGCCACGAAATGCCAAACACACCTTGTTTGTTCCTTATGATTTGCTCCAATACAGATAGAATTGGTCCATTTTTAAGCTAGAAAAGTCTGAGAGAAAACTGGTTGAAAGTATAGTAACATATGTTTTTGCTTGAAGAGCCTCACTCAGGAGTAGCACACCAGGGCAGGATGGAAGTATTTAGACTAGGCCTTTAGACCCAATATTTTAGTGTAGCTTTTACTATTGTCATCAGGAAACTCATGTCATGGCAAATTCACTGGTGAAAATCTTCATTTTTCTAAATTACACAGTACCCATTGTTGCAAAACTTCCTATGTGCTCTACCATTTCAATATCTGTATTTTGTCAGAAAGTCTGTAAAGTTTTTGTTGATTCTTCTAGTTAATTGGTAACATGGATGCCAGATGCTTTCACACATCTTAGAACATATGAAACCTACTGCAAAGTGTTCTAGAATCCATACTGCCTAGGCTATCCTTAAATTTCATAGATTCATAGACTCATTTTAGTTGGAGAAGAACTTTAAGATCAATGAGCCCATCTACTAACTCACACTCATAAGCCTCCCCCTAAACCATGTCCCTCAGCATGTCATCTACACAGCTTTTAAATATCTCCAGGGAAGGCAACTACACCACCATCCTGGGAAGCCTGTGACATTGTCTAACAACCCTCTCAGTAAAAAAGTTCTTCCTAATCTCCAATCTAAATGCACATCTTGAGATCATTTCCTCTTTTTCTATCACTCATTACATGGGAGAAGAGACCAGTTCCCAACACACTACAGCCTCCTTTCAGGTAGTTGTAGAGAGTGATCATATCTCCCTTCAGATTCTTCTCCAGGCTGAACATCCTCACTTCCCTCAGCTGCTCCCCATCAGACTTGTGTTCCAGACCCTTCCCCAGCTCCGATGCCCATCTCTGTACATCCTCCAGTCCCTCAGTGTCTCTCTGGGAGTGAGGGGCCCAAAACTGAACCCAGCACTAGAGAGGTACAGCCTCACTAGTGCCTAGTACAGGGGTGCAATACCTCCTTGGTCTTATTGGTCACACTGTTTCTAATACCAGTCAGGGTGCCTTTGGCTGCCTTGGCTGCCTGGGCACACTACTGGCTCATGTTCAGTTGCTGTTAATTAACATTCTCAGATCCTTTTCCTCCAGACAGCTTTCCAGCCACTCTGCTTAAACCTATAGCTTTGCCTGGGATTGGTGTAGCCCAAGTGCAGGACCTGACACTGGGCCTTGTTAAATCTCATACAATTTGATTTTCTTTGCCTTTTTGCAGGAAGATGATATCTTGTTTGTTGTCAAACAACCAACAATATTACATACTAAGAACAGTCAATCATCCAGTGGCACAGGCAGTAACCTACTCCTATTTGTATACTTCTGGATGTACACAAAGTTATGTCCATTTTTCCACCAAGACCTTTTAATGGCTCATTTTTGATTGTAAAAGTCCATTTCATAACCTCATTTCTAATCTCTGGCAAAAAAAGAAAAGAACCATACAGGAGGATTCAGGGTCTTGCTCTTGACACCATGCGCTATTCCTAGACAACAAGGAGCAACACTTCCTTTTACCCATGAGCAGTGTTGCTCCTGTTTCTCATTTTTTTCCACGTACAAAGAGTTGTTGGAAGATGTGTTCAGCTGGTAATGTGTATAGAGATTTCCACAAGCAGCTGAGATCTTAACCAGCAAAAGGATGAACAAATTACCAGGCATCTTCTACAAAAAACAGATTCCTGTTTCTGTCACAGGTGTGAAAACATCCTTCTAACAGTTCAGTTGACCAGTAACATGCAAGTATCTGTATTTTCCCTAGTGAAGTACCATGCAACTTCAGAAGAAGACACTTGAGACTCGCTATCCAAGAACCACAAGCTAAGCAACATCCTCAGGCTTTGTTGTCTTTAAGCTGCAATCTTTGCATTGCATCTATGCAGTCGTTCAGCCTCAACAGCAAAGCCTAATTATGGGATGTAAGGGATGGATATGGATGTAGAAGGCTATGGGGATTATGTTAGTGAGGTGACCAATCTTTTTGAAATGTTTTGCTCAAGTTGTAGAAGATGAAAAAATTTCCGACTCCTCTGTAACTACAGGGTAGTCTAATGGCTTTGTTAGGTTTTTTTTCTCTGCTTATCAAGTCATTTGTTATAAAATCATTGTCATTGTAAGTAAAGCTGAGATTGGCTCTATTAAAGTCCTTAATTATTTTTCCTGGATTTGATCAGATAAAGATCTTTTGGCACTTGCAACTACAATAAGAATTTTACTACTTCCTTGGTCCTATTCTTTGTCTGACTCATTTAAAATATGAGCTTTGATGGGAAGGGATTGTTTGGGGTTTTTTTGTTTGATATAGTGTTTATGAAACCTCATCTTCCCTTGAGTTTATAGCTCTGGTCTATGGTGATGCTAAAGAATGATGAGAAATAGAAAGGCAAATGTTTTTTTAAGACAAAATTTCCTGCTCCTGCCCATTTTGAAATCCATAGATCTCACTTTGCATAGCATTTTCATAAACAGAGAAAACTCTCTATAGCAATGAAATAAAATTAAGATACAGTAGTGCCCTGCAGAACACCCATCATACTTTTAAAATAGACCATTCACTTACTGTAAAGGTTATTTCAAACCAAGAATCCATTTATTTGAATGTATTTCCATTTTAATCAATATCCTTTAGAAATGGCCTCTTTCTTAGTCATGTAAGGTGAATGGATAGAATTTTAAGGACATGTACTTCTTTTCTAAATGTTCTTATATGGCAAGGACATATGTGAGATTAGATTTTCACCTGTGGTGGATATGAGTCAACAGCACTTTCTTTATGTTAGTCCAACAAGAAGATGAGTGCCAGAGGCAAGACTTTCAGAAGAGATGTTTCTACAGCATCTGAACACCTTGGTGACAATCCCTCATTTGTAATCCCAAGAGAACTCTTTGTAACTCTGCAAAACCTTACTTTCCTTTTGAAAGCCTGAACCACATTCACCCGAAAACAACTTTCATTAATTTCAACAGGTTTTTCAGTCTTGGTCCTACCCAAGATGAGTGCTTTGTTTTAACGTGCAAATAGTATGTAACTGCCTTTCACCACATCCAATGTAGCTGACCATGGGCAAGTAGCTTTTTCTGCTTGGCAGTGTACATTTTTGTAACATTTACAAAATGCTGACATATGCACACGGTTACTCTTGAAACAGGATTACTCATATATAAATCTGTATTTGTGTTTAAATGTCACTGGTAACAAGAACACTTCTGGTAACAAATTTGTTTATCAAATACACATCTGAAAATAAATAACAGAATGTTTAATAAAAGATATGCTCAGCTTTTTTACAGACAACCTTGGGCCTCATCCAACAAACCCTGATGTAAAAAGAAACATTACTATTAATGTTTAGGGATACAGATTAAATCCATAATGGTAAATTCTCTGATTTCTGCTTTCTTTACACTTTCAAAGTATAGCTTTCACTCTGGGACCAGACTGTAAGCTTCTATGTACTGGGCTCGTAGATCTAACGTCAAGAAAAGGAATCCCATGTGTTTTAGGAGTCTGAAAAGTTTTCCTTTCAAAAAATGATAGTACTACTTCTTTTTCTTTTAAAATCTGGGAGACATGCGAAATTCATTATCATGTTTAGATTTCAGGGAGACTTTTAATTTGATGGCCATGAATGCTCAAGGATGACAAGGATAATACAAGCTACGAAACAACTGTCACATTGAACAGCAAATACTGGTACTTGGCCTGAAGGAAAAAAAATAATGGGAAGATACATCACTGGTCCTAAAGTCAGGGATGATGACATGGGAAAGGTAAGCAGAGAAAGACTCCCTTTTTTTCTTTCTAGAACTAGAATTATGAAATAGTCGTCAGATGGCAGGCACAAAGTAAATAAGAGCAGGGAAGCTAAATGAGCCTTGGAGTTGCTTATGTCACTTCCCTGACTGCAAACGAAAACAAAGGTCTCCAGTCAGTTACTTAAATAAAGGAGGCTAATGACACTGGATATGTACCAAGGTATCTGAGATATCCATATAGAGCCATCCACACAAAACCTATAGAACATTACCTTTCTGGAGTGGCACTAGACGGTGGAGGATGATGATAGAGGTGTTAGAATTGGTCCCAAAGTACTACACTATGAGATTAATCATCTCGAGCTATAGTTTCTCAACATTCTGAGTCTGGTGGAAAAATATGGGTATCAATCCCTGCTTTGCATCCTTTTTCTTTTCTGAGTGTCAAATCAACGCCCTTCATGGTGTACTGGAGCAGCCATAAGGCCAGTCTCTACTACAGGAATCAAAAATAGGAGAAAACAGGTAGATACAAATAATTTGGCAGCAAGCAAAATCAGCACGACAGAAAGGTGATTTTTACCTCTGTTTACAGCATTGGTGAGATTAATATCAGAACACATTTGAAAAGATACTGAAAAATTGTCAAGGATGCAGTGGAGAGTAAGAAAAAAATATTAGATTTTAGAGAAATGCCTTGCAATGAGAGATTTAAGCAGCTCATTCTGTCTAGCATATCAAAGATGTATTTTAGTATAACCTGAAAGTCAAAACTGAATGATTCAAAATGGTAAAGTCAAAAAGCAACGGCTTTGTTAAGGAGGCCTAACCCTCTGTCTTGATCTGACAATGCATCTCAACACAATTACAATGATTTATTTGTAGTCTGGGACAAAGTTCTTCCTAAATTTGAAGAAATGTTTATAAATGTGTTTATATATGTGATGCTTAAGGAATAATAAATATGTAATTCTAGGTTTAGAAGAATTGTTATTATTTTATTAAGTGTTTTATTGAATGAGTTGTTGAGGTAATTACAGAAATTCACAGGCAACTTCTGTGTTCTCCCAGAGAGATGAAAAGAAGAGAGAAGAAATCTAATTTTTGTTAAGAAAGGTTATTAAACGATTTTTCCTAGGATTTCAAAGACAAAAAGTGTGTAGAATCTGGTTTCCAAGGCCACAGGAACTGGCTGAGTTTTCTTTTCTCTCCTGTATCTCTCCTCATGGAATTCACAAGGAAGACAAATGTAAAATTGTAAAAGGGAAAATTTTAAAAAGGAGATTATAGTAAAGTGGAGGTGGGGTCTCTTCTCCAAAGTAATGAGTGATGGAGCAAGAAGAAGAGGTCTCAAACTGAACCAAGGGAGGTTTAGATTGGAGATTAGGAACAACGTCTTCACTAAGAGGGTTGTTAGACACTGACACAGGCTGCCCAGGGAGATAGAGGAATCCCTATCCCCAGAGATATTGAAAAGCTATGTAGATGATGTGCTGAGGGACATGGACTCGTGATGGGCATGGTAATGTGAGGTTAGTGGTCAGACTTGATGATCTGAAAGATCTTTTCCAACCAAACAATTCTATGAAAATTTCTTTCCTGTAACAGTAAGGAAAACTGTTAAGTGCTCTTCTCTGTTATGCTCTGAGCCTTGTTTACTCACAGCATCTCTGCAGTTGTACAGTGTCTCTGCAGCTCCTCATCCTCCTGTGCTCATTAGCCGTTAACCAATTGCATTTCCACAGATGGGGACAGGCAGCAAAAGTGATGCCCTAATATGAATGACTCCCACGAAATGCAACTACAGCTGTCTTGCTCTGTGAAAAATCTGGTGCTAGAGGAATCATCAAGTCACTCCACCGGCACCTATGATATCACTTTCACACTGCAGCTGTTTTCTATCTTGTAGACAGAATGAGAAGGAGGACTACTGGTACTCTTCAAGTGGCCAGAAGCAAACCAAGTCATATACACAAGCTGTGTAACTGTCCTAGTGCACAGTCTTTCGCAAGCCATGAGCACACACTAGGTAATAGAACCCATTGCCTTCTGAACCACCCAGTCTAGTGTATGCATGAAATGAGGTTATATCTGCTTGCACCTAGCTACATAAACATATTTGCTTATTTGTAAGTGTGTTTTATTTAAATGCAAGTTTCAAATAACAGACACATGATGCAATTGCTATATAAATAGGAAGGTGGTTTACACACAAATATAGCAGTGCTATTAGAGGTGATCATTAGTTACTAATATAAGAAGTTATTTGAACATTAGCATACTGTTATTCATTGCAGAATTCATTATGTACTTGGTATGTGTAACAGCTTCCTTGAGAGAATGAAAAATATCTGTTCTATAGATTACTAAAGATGGTCAATAACATTTGTGACTATGAAGGTCCGAAATTTTCTAACCATTATCCATATTTGAAAAGAACATTTGGGAAAAAAAAAAAAAAAACAAAAAACAAAACAAAACCACATAAGAATATTTTACATTATTTCAAGTAGAGTTTCTACTCATATAAAAAAAGATGAAATTAAACAGACAGAAAAGAAAATGGAAGTAATAGAAGAAAATGTTAAAACTAACAATATGCTGAATGTGTCGTCCCAAAGAGCAAAAGCAATTAATTCCCTATTACATGTGCCTTAAAGGATTATATATTCATAAACTGACAACTCGGAAAGGACTATTCCATCAAGATGCCAAACCAATCAACTATGACAGAAGCTCATCTTTAAATCCCCCGTTATCCAAAAAGAAGTATGTCACTTCATCACTGAAACTATACAAGAGGAGACTATAAACCTTTCTAATATTACACAAGAACAAACCCAACTCCCATCTTTCCCATGTAACGATGTCTTTCAGCTCGGTACTTTCTCATGTCATGTATTTTCTCTGATATTCCAACATTTTTTAACAAGAGCAAGAAGATGAAGAAGATTTGACAAAGGCAAGAAGAAGTGACTTTCTTACATGATATTGTTTCTAGGAAAAGACCAAGACCAGTTTTGCTCTACAGTCATAGTTCTTTGTGATTCATGTCATTGCACCTAAAGCTAGGGTTAAACTCACTAGATTAGATGCTTCTAAGGATAAAGCTGTGGCAGCACTAAATTAAACAAGGATCACTAAAGCCATGTGAGAGGCTGAATTAAACCCAGGTCAAACTGTATGCTCTCCAGGTGTCGGAAAGCTTCTTTGGAAATAACTTGGAGATACGTATGTATGCATGACGTGCAATCACAGTCACATTCTGTCTTCATGGATATTAGGAAATGCAATAAACACTATTGGCAAAGCTTATTTGAAACTTTTTTTTTTAAACTTGTGCTGTGCAATGCAATAAATGGAATATTTTAATTTAGTTTCTTTTCAATGTTTCCAATTACATTCCAAATTAATTCAAGTATGGCAGCTAAAAAGAAAACAAGCTCATTTGAGTTAATACTGACAAAGAGTGGAATTTACTCGTGATTTAAGATTCCTAATGTTCATTGATTTCTCCATTCAACACAATCCTTGAATAATCTCTTTCAAACAACAGAGTTTAAATACTTTCTTTAGTTTTCTAGGACTGCACTTAGGTCACTTACTTCCATTAATTTCTAATTGTTCAGATGTTTCTTGACTTACTCTTTTATAAGACTCCTGGTCACTTACGAATTATCTTGGTTACATATAATATATTGAAACGCCACTGATCTGAGGAGTTACATATACTGATGGCAGACTAGATAAGAGCATCTGTAGGCATTCACACAGTGCCAAACTTCCTGAAACAGCTTTGGCAGAGAGAATGACCAAAGAGGCCAGAAAAATCTTGTTTGTGCGGGAAATTGAACCTAGACTGAGGTAAAACATAAGAGTGAAGATCAATTGTTACTTATGTGTAGCTTGTCTTCTGAAAATTGAATCCATTTTATTGTTTTTCAAAATGTGGTTCATTAAGGAGAAAAATAAAAAGACATATACACAAAAATACTGTTGGTTGCTTGTTCTCTGTTATATTTTTTTTTTTCTTACTTTCTTCAATTAAAACCCAAAATATCTGTGTAAATTCCAGTAATTCTTCTGCACTGATATCTTGTAGATTTTTCAAATTATATTGAAAGACTCAATGTACCTAATAAAGAGACAATCTTGCCTGAACTCGTTTCGGAAAAACAGGTTCAGGCCCTACCATCCTATGTTACTTTAAATTCTTTGCTTTACAAATCTTGAAGATAAAATTACTTGATGCTCCACAACTCTCTTCTACTGCAGTGCTAAATTGAAATGTTTCAATATTCCTGAAATGAAACATTCTGACATTATCAAAATGCAAGTAAAAGATTGAAATTATTCATTTGGACTTACTCCCATAAAAATGTCACTGAAATCAGCACATTTTCACAACATGTTTTGATTTGGGTAAAGCTGTTTTTTGGGTTTTTTTTTTCCCCTGGAAAATAATTTCATTAAAAACAAATGACCAGCTCTAATTACAACTCACTGAGCCTTTGCTCCAAAAGTCAAAGCCATTAAAATAGCACTTAGTCTGTATGTACTGGAAGATAGGTTCTCCCTTACAAGTTGCCATGAAAAACATCTTTCTTCCCTGAAGAAGAGCTACTATCTGATGTTCCTGGGACCACAAATTAATGTCTTGCCTTTAAGTAGTGTCCACAATTTGTAAAAAAACTTCAAAGAATTTAACAAACAAGTCAAAAGTGAAAGGTGAAAGGCTCCTCCTAACCCTTTGAAGAAAATTATCATTGACTTCTGAATTTAGTTCTGGATATGGAATGCAGGAGCTATAAAACTATGTCTGCACTGCGCTGGCATCTGAGCAGAGATCTGAAACAGGGCCAATGGAGTCATCTCCAAACCAGGGTCACACAGCCACGTGAGAACAATACTCTGTCCAAATCCATTAGGCTGCTGAAAAGTTGGGGGTTTTGACTTTGTCCATACTATTACATTAAAACTGCCTTAATCCACAACATGAAACCAAGGGCAGCTGGCATGAGATGGCTCATACCAGTATTGAACACTCCAATGCCCTGTAGCAGGTGACTGCACCCAGTCTGCCTCTCAGGAGTGACCCCTGATCCACAGTAACGCCTACAAAATGTAAGGACACCATTTGTGGAGGTGCCTGTTTGCTCAAGAAAAGATGCATCACTAATTTACCAGTGTAGACAATAAGACTGGCGTGTCCCAACACTGTTTAATTTAGTAATATAGCAAATTAATCTACCTGTGTGACTGATGGAAGTGCTTGTACCTCTTAATGAGTGAACGTCCCAGTCCCACCAGAGTCATGGGACACGTGGCCTCACTACTGTGATCATGGCCCAGAAGAAATCAATGTCAATTAGAGCCTTGTCCTTGTTACAGGGCTTCAACATGAGACCCTCCTGTTCACAGTAGGGTCACTTCTGCTGTCCCACTGCAACTTCAGGGGTAGATGCTGACACACATCTCTTGCACAACCTGGGCTCGGAGGATTTTATATTGCTTTTAAATTAACTTTTCACAATAGTCACAGGTCTGTTATTTTTATTTTGGCCATTTGGAGAACTTGATTTCCTTATCAAGATCTGTTTGTGTCTTTGGTTGACAGACACTGTGAAGATGAGCCTAAGTCTGGAACAGGACTCTCCAGGAAAGCAGTATTCACTTTACTTTCCCTTCTGAGCACCATATGTTGATGTCAGAGCAAACCCTACCTCTAGAAAAGCAATTAAAATCTCCCCAGTTTGGGACCATGTCTGTCTGTGAGTCAGAGACAGACAGAAGTGCCGTGGCTAGAGAAGAAGTTAGGCTTTAACTGGTATTTTGTTGTCTCATGTCATCTTTCTCCTTCCTAGTGTGACAGATGCATGTTGAGGCAAGCAGACACCAGTCACCTCCACAAACTCCAGGGATGCACACTTGTAAATCAGTAATGTTGTCTTACCAAGCAAAGCTTTGAATAAGGCCCTAATTGTAGCATTTCTATGGAAGAATAACTAAGTGAGTAGCTGGGATGGTAAATAAAGAGGTGGTGACAAACGTCAGGAAGCTACTCCATAGAGGTAGGGGGAGGACTAGGGCTGGAAGAGTGAAAGAACTGGGAAAGCAATTGATAAAAGGAACATTTGTATAACATTAAGAAAAATTCTGTGAGAGATTAAAACCTGTGAAAGATTAAAGATGAATAAAGAGCTCCAGACACTCAGCAATGCTGCCGTTTGGTGTCTGGAGTCTTTGACAAAAAATGTGATTCATCAGCCCCCACACATAGCTTTTTTTAAATATGCATGCTCATTTCAACAAATGTGATATTTCCAGGCAAAGCAAGAGCACAGCACACCCCCTCAGTCCTGAACAGCCTGGCGTGGTATGCACTGACGCCATGCCAGGGTGCCTGTTAAGCACAGCAGCACTACCACCACCACCTGCTGTCCTTCTCCCAACGAGTAGGCGAGAAAGAGACCTTCCCTCTTCTTCCCCTTAACTCCACTGTTTCACTTGAGAAGAGTTAGATTCATTCTGCTGCAGATTGGGTGATTCATCTCTTGAACACATATGGGAAAAGTAAAATTATATACACATGTATCTCTTTATCTACCTCCTGCTGGGAGATAATCTCTGAGGAGACAAAGGTTTGACCAATACACATGTGGATCCATTAGACCTTTGAATAGCTATCCAGAAGGTACTGGAAGCACGCCTTTTGCTGGAAAGTTGTGCTTTGCTGTCCATAGTTTAGTTTTACAAAGGAAATATTTCAAAGCTCATAACTGTGGGGAAAAAAACTGATATGAAGTATGACGGTAGTCAGATGTAGCCACACCTGTCTGTATCTTCAGTGGTCTCACACCGAAGCATCAATAAGTGGGAAGGGACAAATCCATGATGACAGACAGCTCCAAAACTTATTGACACTAAATAATAGAATTGCTTGGGATGGAAGGGACCTTAAAGATCATCACTGACAGGGACACCTTCCAGTAGACCATGTTGTTCAAAGCACCATCCAGCCTTGCCCTGAACAGTGCCAGGGATGGGGCAGCCACTCTCTGGGCAACTTGCACCAGCACCTCACCACTCTCACAGGGAAGAATTTCTTCCTAATATCTATTCTAAATCCGCTCTTTCAGTTTGAAGCTATTGCCCCTTGTCCTATTGGAAATATAACCTATTTAGTCCTGCTCAATGAAGCAGTAGTATTTGACCAATATTAATATGATTCCTGAACTCCAGTCTTCAGCTCCTGACATACCAACTCAAAATGCCATGATCACTTAGAAAAAAACAACTTTCTGTCTTTGAAGCTTTTAATCAAACATGGTCAGTAACTATTAAACAAAATAAAATGAACAAACAAACAAACAAATCTTCTTATACTTAAATAGACAAAAAATTAGATATTTATCTGCTTTTCTTATGTCTTATTTATACTTGTACAAATAATTTAATAAAAACCTCTATCAAAAATAGCAGAAACTGCTCAGGACTTTCTATCTTCTTGAATCCTGTGCAGCAAAATTTAGAGATATTTGACTCAGAATTTATGTCTGACTTGCCACTGAGTACCATCACCTCTGTTGTTGAGAACAGCCTGAATTATCACTCTGGCTATGAACTAGACTAGATGACCTCACAGGTCTTTTCCAGCCGTGCTTTTTGAAAGTCTATTAAAGACCACTGTCAAAACTCTACCTCCATGTACACTGCCGAAAGGAGGAGGAACATTTTGCTTTGTAGTCAAGGCACAAAACCAGGGCATGGAAAATTAAATTTTTATCCTTTTTCTTACCTCAGAAGACATGGGTATGGGTACAGAACAGCAAAAGGAAAAGTACATTTTTTCCAAATATTCACATTAACTTGGTAACTTAGACCCATCTGCCAAAGTAAATGAAATACTGGGGAAACTGAGGGGTTTTTCTGTTGCCAATCTGTTTTACACTAAGAGACCGGTAGCCAGGTTATTATTTCAGACACAAACAAAGACTGACTTTCAATAAAAAAAGAGAGATAAATTAGAAGAGATAATTAGTTTAAGTATCTTTATTGTAAACTCAGTATATTCATTGTGTCCAAATTGCACTGGGTGTGAGTAGCAGTGAAAGCTGTGGACACGAGCCAGTCCACACTAATTGCCTCCTCTCTGGATGGAGCACAAAGTCAATACTGTCTTTTTATAAATGTTAGAGGATTAAATTCCCTAAATACCTATGGTTGGTCCACTGTAGGCAGCTATCTATTTGCTAGAACAAAATGGCTTCATTCTCTTGAGCCTAAATTTCTCTATTTTGCATATATTTTGAGATGGGTCACCTACACCTTTCTCTGTAAGGATTATTGACCAGCATTAACTGCAACGTTCATCTTCCACAATGAGATAGTTTGTGGATAAAGCCAACCACAGTTAGACACCAAAGCAAGACATGACTTGCTGCAGAAGTTGAAGGCAATTTGGTGGCTTTGCTGTTTTAATAAAAAAGTTATGTACGACTTGAAGTCCAGTAAGTCAGACACCCCAGCACCTAAGTATGAGCAAAAAGTAGAAATCCATGAAAAATAAAGAAAAACACGATTTTTTCTCCTTCCTCTCTCAGTGTCAAATATAGATAGGCTTAAGCAGAGTTCAACCGTGTTTAGCTCATAGCAGCTGGAAGATGGGATATCCACCTTGCCTAGACAGGTCGTGTCAGCAGTGCTTTTATTTTGACACTTTGAGTACAACTGGGCTAGATTTCAGTTCAGTTGCATCACTCACAGACTCACTGCAGACTTGGAAATTCGAGTGCAGACACAGAAAGAAATTTTCACTCAGGCTGAATCCTGGGGACCTCGAAGAGAAACTAGTAGAGGAAGCAAGGAGTTCTGGATTTTGACCTCAAGGTCCCTAAATTATGCACAAATTGCACTTGATGTTATTTTTAGATTCTAGATTCCTACATTACTTTTGAAAATTGCGCAGATGTTTCTTCATGCCTTACATACACCTGATGATTTGTGTCTGGAGACTTAATTGGCAGCAGCCAATATGTATCTATATTTCTGAAGACTGTCACAGTCAATGTTATACAAGAGTTAAATATTGTTATGTATTATTTTTAGTTTCCTTGAGAAATGCGCAGGAAAACTACAAAAATATAGGACAATGTGCTGCAAAAATAAACACTTAAAAAGGAACTAAATGAAACTGAAAAACAACCCCATGCATTTGATTACCATTTCAAACAGGGAAAGCCTGACCCATTGGATACTCCTGAGAATGCTCCCCCATGGAAAGGTATTCATATATATCAGCATTTGTAAGATCCAGAACAACATTGGGGTCATTTTGTTAAAATATACTGTGAACTCAGCAGGATACATCTGTTTTATATTAGTCTTGTGGAAATACTATAAAGGGCTTTAGGGGGCTCTTTGTTTTTTTGTTTTTACTTGGTGGATAATTGAGATAAAACTGAACTTGTGTAAAACAGAAAATAAGTCATGGTAGAAATATCTTACTCTCCTAAGATACTAAAAAGGAAACAGAAGTCTGAAAATTAAATATGTACTTTTGAGGAACTATTTATTAACATGTCTAATGATATTTCAACATCTACTTCATCATTATACTGCAATTTTGGATCTTTATTTCTATTCTGGCAATATGAAAAATTGTATTTTAATACTTAATACAACTGTAGTTGAGATTTCAGATCACCTGATTGCTGTTTGAGATTGAGTCAACTCTTTTCACCTTGTACTGTCACTAAGGCACAAGCAAAGCCAGTAACTGGTTTAAACTGATCTGATTTGGTAGCATCTCTGCAGTAATTTGTCATTCTCCTTGCACAGATGCAAATGACAAAGGAAGAGAGAATCAGGCCCTCTGTGCTGACAAAGGGCTCTTATCTTCCCAGTGTTTGCTAGCTGATCATATTGTTTCCTTCTCCTTTCATTTAAGGGTCATCAAGATAAGAGTGTTTGTTTGAATTCTTTTTTCTCTTTCTTGCTCCCAAATCCTGTTATACATAACACTCCCACTAAGACTGTACCAGGGGTCCCCTAACTATGTCTCTCACTATCTGCTCTTTTATGGTTTTGTTTATTTACTTATAGAAGTCAGGTTAGGTGGTAACATAGAAAATACAATGAAGAGGAGAGAGACCTTAAATATCATTTTCTCAAAACTTCCTCTTCATTTTCTTTCAAACCAGTGCAATTTGTGGAGATGACCCAATCCACCTGACCTGTTCTCAGGTCCGCAGCCCCAGCTCTGCTTTGAGACAGAGTTAAGCAGAAAGAATTCATCTGAATAGGATCTCAAAGCCTCATTCTCACTATCTGGTACAATGTGAGATCAGGAGCTGCTACAGTCATCTGTTTGTTTATTTTCTTTCTCAACTTAAATAAAACAAGAGGGGTAAAATGTTCTAAAGAGATAGTTCCTGCTTATGTGAGAAATTCACCAGGAATAAAAATAAAAATCTATTTACCTTCAACCGCTTGCAATGAATTATGAAAAGAGAGGTGTCACCAATTTGCATAGTGCATACACATGCAGCTCATTCTTGCTTAATCCTTTGCTTGAGCTTTTTATTATTTCTTATTATTACAAATTCCAGTACAGAAGGCAATTTCAGCACCCAAAATATTTAGAGAAGAGACTGATTATATTATTATGTAAAAAAAAAAAAAAAAGAGAGAAAAGAAAATGGATTTTATCAATTTATTTGACAAATTCAGGCTCAGACACTCTCCAGTTTTGTGATCTTCCATCTTGATTACTGTGACGTCCCACTCACCTTACTTCAATACATATTCACACAGTATCAACCATTCAAAGTACACACAGTAAGGTACTGGAGTGTCCAGAAGTTTACTGGCAGCATTTTGGTTCCTGGTTTAGTCTCTTATTCCTTCTGTACCGCATCTTTTCCTATGATTTGATTTCAACTTCTTTGTATCCTCTCTAGTTTATACCCACAACAACATTGACGCTGAGGAAAAGTTGGGCTTTGCCTATGAAAGGCAAATTGTTATTCTTCTGAGGGCAGAGACTATTTCAAGAATTTCTCAGCTAAGGAGGTAGGCAAAAAGGTACTGTTGAGGTAGAGCAATGGGAAGATTGATCTTTGCATGATTTGAGCAGCTGCTGCACAGAGAAGGATGAAAGCAACTTCTCTGATTATCCCAGCTATACCAGATTCATGGTCAGAAACTTTGGGGTGTATTGTTGCCTTTGACTGCACACAGTCTCTAACACAAGGATACAGGAGAGAAAAACAAAAATTTCTAATAAGGGAGTTAAGAACAAAGCGGAAAGTGGAAGCAGAAGAAATGCTGACAGAAAGAGATCTGAAAGGATGAGGGGCTTTATGTAGGGAACAGAGAAAAGCAGAGATTGTGAGTTGTCACGTGGCTCTAGCCATGAACTTGAATGAGACCAAAAGGAGAGGTGAGCGTATGGAAAGAGAGTATCTTGGAAAAACTTGCAAGATGCCATGCTATAAGCAGGGGAATTAGGTGAAAGGAGCCATGAATCTACCACAGCAGCCATCCACATCAGTAAAGTGGAAGCAGAGGAGGAAGTAGATGAAGACAGCAAGACTGATGAAGAAAACTGGGACCAGAAAAATCACTTATTGGTTAGGTTCAGGACAGGAGGCACTGACAGCCTTGGTCAGGTGGCTTTCAGCAGAATGGAGAAGTTGAGAGCCAGCAGAGAGACAATTGAAGTGGAAAGCAGGATGGAAAGGAGAAGCAGCAGAATTTAGGGCAAGATAAGGCATGATCCAGCATTTAGGAGATGTAGGAAGGAAGGGAGGGAGGCCAGAGAGTTTGAGAGACACCTGGAAGGTGCAGTGCATTAGGGGACTACTGAGTGACATGGCACAGAGCCACCCCGAGGACTTGCTAGCTCTGGAAAGTTTTTTGTCCTTTTGTTTCTTTTGCCCTGGTCAAATCTCCATTCCATAAAAAAACCTCTAAAAACAAAACCAAAACCAAACACAAAAAAAAAAAAAAAAAAAAAAGAAAAAGAAAAAAGGAAGAAATTGTGGTTGTCAGAGAGGCAAAATGGTTAATGGTGTCATGCAGCTGTCACAGTTCAGAACTCTGTCATAGAATCATAGGTAGGGTCCCATAAAAAGAGTATGACCCAGATCAAAGGGTCAAAAGGGTCAGGGCATTCCCTGTCTACCCATAGTGGCTCTGGAGGGGGAAAAACATTTTGTCCTCATTTACAGTGTGGCAGGTGAGAGGGATGGAGGGATGGGAGGGAAAAGGAGGGAAAGAGGTGGAAGGTAACTGAGGAGTAAATTGATTTGCATTTAAATGTTATGGTTTTATTACTTTTTTTTCTTTCCACTCAGTGTGAAATCTCATCTTTTAAACTAGACAAACCAGGGTAAAGTTTTTTTTTTATCATGTGAAAAAAAATGATTGACACTCTAAGGTAATACTTTTTAAATTCTTCCAATTAAACAAAGCGAATTTAATTTTAAGTTTAATTAAAAGGAAATTTAATTAGAAAGAAGATTAAATTTTAATTAAATTTCTCCAAAATCCTTATCCTTGCCTTTACTGCTAATATTTCTCTCGGAACCAAATCCCTTCTTAATATTCTTAAATTCTATTCTAGTAAACTTCCCTTTTATATTAAAATTATATCTGCCTGGATGTACTTGCTACCAGGAAAAAAAATTATTACCCCTTTTAAAATACTTGAAGAGTACACCTGAGACACAGAGTAGCTCAAGAGCGACCAGTGGAACATTTGGATATGCTCTGAGTGCAACATCGCGGAATTAACCCACCTGCTGCTGAACACTTTGCAAACAGGCAGAAAAGAATCTTTGTGTTGAAAGACATTCTTCTCCCACAGGCAGCTAGCTGATACTCAGTACATCTATGATATTCATATGGACCACATCCGTTAGCATTCCCTGTTCTCCATGTTTGTGCATCTTTTTTTTTTACCTAGAGTTTTTTTGTTTGAATTTGGGGTTTTTTTTTAATGTTTCTTTTTCCAGCTACTCTGGATTGTTGGAGAGGTTTACACTGGTCACAACCTCCAGGGTGGACTGAGTCAAATCTATCTTTTGCTTACTCTAAACTCCTCTGACAACAACTCCAGCCTCCAAGGACAGACAAAGCTGTCTGATAACTAACACGCTATCGGTATAAGGTACTGTCAAGGTTGCGAAAGGTTTTGCAATGCTATGCTTGATGGGTCCTGCAGCAGGAGGTAACTTGAGCAATGATGCACCCACTCTGCTATCTGACCATATTCCTGAATGTCCTAGGATCTATCTTCTGTGCACAAAGCAAGGTCATGTTTCAAGAAGGAACTGACACTGACCCAGGATGAGTAAGATCAGAGACAGCTATAGCAGAGTAGTGTTTGTGCTAATGAGCCATGCTATTGCCTTTTCAGTTTTGTTCTTTTTCCAGCAAGGACATTCACATCTCATAGAAATTAGCAGCTGAAAGGAGAGTTCCCAGTGCTAGGAAATGGACAAGCTGGATAGCATTTAGTGGGACTTTCTAGGGTTCAGATCATCCCTGACAGTCATCTTCTGACATCTCATCTCCTAACACCTAAGTGAAGGATGCTGTCACGGCCTCTGTCCATTGTCATGACCCTATAGCCCAGCATAGTCTGATGGGTCCAGCATGAGGTCACAGGGTGGCAAAGACGCTGTGAAACTGCTGAAGCCTGCAGTTCGTGATGAGGTCTTATTCAAGGTACAGGAGGAGCCACCACTGGCTTTTGAGTTATGATCAGGATCTCTGTCCCTGAGACCTTCCATACCTGTAATGAGACAATATTTGAGTCATTGTTCCAGATTCACAGCCACACATGTTTACTTCAAAAAGTTGTCATGGTGACCGCTAGTCTTGCCAATGGATATTAACTTGTAAAGTATCATTATTTATGCTGTTATTCATATGTAAAATCTCATCTGACAAACTCAGACACTGCTATATCTGACAGCCAGCTATGTGCTCCAGCACTCCTTCAGAAATTCCATAACAGGTCATTTCAAAACTTGACCATAGATAATGCTTTGTCTACAAACATGTCAACTAAAACAATCACACATTCACTTTGAAAAAAAAAGATGCAAAGGTTTGTGCCTGTGAAACTCAATTTTCATGGTTTTCACAGACAACAGACTCCATGGGATGCCAAAGTACTGGTGCAGAGTATTCATTCAACTTTGAAGGACTAATAACAGGAAACTTTTTACAGAATTCACAGAACTCCATTTACTTTGAAAGGGAATCCAAATAAGACACAACTTCCCTGTTCAAGATAAAGCAGAGTTCCCAGTAGATGTCATGTGTGAAAGGTCGCTCACTACCTAACAGACCTATCATCATCCTATGTACCACACTCTGCATCTTGAGAAATCTTTTAATGACTGCCTTCCTACTTTGGCCACTTCTCTCCTACTGTAGGAGATTTATGAGGTCACTCAGATTACTCCTGGAGAGTAGTTCAGGTATTTTTTGTGGTATATTTTAAAAATATTTTTTCTATGTTCTCTTATCCTGAAGTCATCTATTTTGTCTCGGGGTGACACCTTATTCACCTTCTGATCTTCATGCCCTCTACGCTTCTCTTCCACCCACTGCAAAAGTCAGCAGGAGCTGACCTTTCTCCTCACCAGCTGTCAAACCTGGCTGAGGTTCCTGAACAGTGGAATTATTGCCTTGTGAGACTTTTCTTTCTCCCCTCAAATGCCCCCTTAAAAATAAACATGGATCAAGTGACGAAAATTCATATACTAGGAGTCTGTGTTGCGCAGTCAATTGAAAAACACGTAGAACAAGGACTGATTAAAATATAGTGGGCCAATGGTATTACATATCTTATTTCTTTCACAGATGTGGTCCTAAAATTATTCTAAGAAAGGTCTGAGAACATGATGATAATCTTTTTTTAATATCAATTAAATTGTTTACATGATGTCACATAAAAATCAGCTGTGGGTACCGACCACCTGGAAGCACTTTCTTTAGCTAATTTGAAGAACTTCATTAAGTTCACCTGGAAAATCTGTTGCCATACGAGGACTGATTTCCAGAGTCCTAGATGGATACTTCAAATCCCATTATTTTATATATAAAATAAAATTAAGAGATAACACAAGATAGAACATTTGGATTACTGAAGGAAATCGTGGAATCATAGAAGGGTATGATGGAATATGATACTATCTACATACCTTGGACAAAATGATTACACTGTATAGGTATATCTTTCAACCGATGGATAATTCTGATGACTCCTTGTGAGAGAAAAACTGCCCTGGCAGGGCACATAGAAAATCATCCAATGCTGTCAGTATTATATGTTATTTCTATGTGCAGAAGATACTTTCTGTACACACTTAGAGATATTTGGCACTAAGGCATCTGACATTGTCATATCCCTTGTAAATCACAGTAGAAGACAACAGCGAATGATTATGCACATCATTGTATTAGAAGATGTTCCAAGACCATGATCTAGGTCATGTTCTTAACCAATGGGTGATGTAATAGTGAGCTGGAAACTCTTTAGAACATTGGTGTTGTGTTATGATTAGCTATGTGTCTCATGATATATTATTTGAAGAGGTAAAACTTTCTTTTAAAAAGCCCCACAATAATGCATGTGAAACTTAAAAGTCCAAGAGAATAGCACTGTATTCATTTCTGTGGATTAGGACTTTTTCAGGTAATATAACATTCTTGAGGTTCTGAAATTGTCTGCAGAAGAGGATATACAGGCAGTGCTGGACTGTATGAAGCCAATAATCAATCAGATTCAATATGCTATCTGCCAAGAACCAAAGAGGAACCAGAAGAAGGCTCATGAAATTTCTTTCACAGGAGAACTTTCTTCCTTTCCTATAGCAGGTTGAAGTCTTCTCAAGTTTGGAAATATAAGGATTTATCTCCTTTCTCTTGCTCATGTTGACAGAAAAGTGTTCTTTACCATTAAATGTATTCTGCAGACTATCTGGAAAGTAAGGAGCTTTCATCACGTAGACACAAAAATAGAGAGAGTTTTATGGGGTGTGTTTCATCCCCGTTGGGTGCCCACCAGCCATGACTACTGCCCTTTGGGCCACACAATCAACCTCCTCACTCATGAAGATAAATGTCGTATCAGCCCTGCAGTAAGCCATCATCTATTCTTGAGAAACAAAGAGAGTATATAGCATGACCTTCTTTGAAATATTGGATCTATTTACACAGGTTTGCGTGGACCACATTACTTATGAGTCACCAAGGGGAAACTGAGCTCCTTGTAGATAAAGCGATCAGTGCAAACCACTGTAAATAAATCTGAAATTTCTATGAAGGTCGCACTGTGTCTGATTTATACTTCAGCACCCTATGAAATAATGTTGACCAGGTAAGTGGTTTTCAATTATTTATTTTTTTTCATTCACATAAGGAAAAAAAACCATCCTTTTTTGTAGTATAAGGGACCGTTCTATTTTAAAGTGCATCTGGTTAGAGAGATGATACATGCCCAGGAAGTAAGTTATTATTGTCTGGCATAAGGCTAAGTGTTCCTGGACCTGATTCTGCCACCTGCACTAACCAGGATGAGTTGCATGGACATACATATCAGAATCAAACCCTGCAGCAGTAACAGAGGATCCTTAGAAACCTATACCTTTGTTTTCATTAATAGCACCAGTATAGATCAAGCCCAAGTAAAGCCTTGCTTTACTAAAGCAGGAGTTATGATGAACACAGGCTTTTGGTCTTAGAAGATAAGTAATTCTCCAGTCATCAAATTACAGGGGTGAAAGTCAAGGATCTTGTTTCTGTCAGCAATATGTTTTGTCACCAGTTTCACTTCCCCTACCAGTTTTCATCTGGCCTATATGTTAAAGCAAGTGAGACCTTGATAGCAGAGGATACCACTTGATAAAATTATGAGTAATAACCAGTAGGATTCCATTTGAGGTTCAGAGAAGTCTTGTGGTTGAATGTGTATCCAGTTGCTTCAGTTTGCAAAATCAGACCAGAAATGTATAAGCAGATTCTTTAAGAATATTGACAGATTTTATACTTGTTGTAAAACATGTAATAGGAAGCTAAAAATGGTATCTAGTAAGCAAATCTGATAACCTCATGTGTTCTTCTGAGGTCCAAAACTGATGTTTGAGTGCTCTAAACAGTACAAAAGAAAAATTGGAGTGCCTAAGCTGAGTGAAAAAACCTACTCTTTTGAGAATTACAACTAGAAAGCTTGAACATACCTGAACTATTATTCTTTCTCACAGAAGTTTTCCTTAATAAAGTAACAAGTCAAGATACAGGAAGATCGAGAAGGTCTTCAAATGGACTAAGCAGCCTGGGTTATGACAGCAGATGAAATTCAGACCTGGCAAAGAAAGTGATGCTCTTTGGCAGAAGAGTTTCAGTTACTTTGTGAGTCTTCCATAATTTCATCTGTTTAATAACCTGTAAACTTGGCCATCCCTTAGTGAGTGGCAATGAGGTAAGCCAGATCACTAGAGGTCCAGCAAAAGTCATGTTGGTTTATTCCTGAGTTTTTGACAACCAGATCTATCTGCTGCAGCAGCAAGTGTAATACAGGTCAGCAGTTATCACTCTATGGAGCTAATCCCTCTTGGCAGAACTAATCGTCGAAGTCTTCTGTCACATCTGCCACAAATGTTCTCCACTGCCACCAAAGTCAGCAGATGTTCAACTATTCTTGATGCCTCTGTCTCTGTCCCTGCACATCTGTGCTGGGCTGGTCCAGGTTCCCACCTGGGCTGCCTGTAGCAGTGAAGGTCTGATCAGTTCCCACCACAACGCTGAGGAAAAAGATGTGTCTACCTGCATGGTTGTACTGAAGGCATATAAGTATGCATAAATAAGCAGAGAGAAAAAGCAGAATTATTTCAATGTTTAAGGCAATCCTGCACCCTCTTTTGAAATATTAAACTGGTTTCTGCTCACGTTATCTTTATAAAGATAAAAGCAAAATAATGAGACAAGTTACTTAGGGTTGACTTTCCATTGCCCCACTGTTTCATTGCTGATGACACTTACCAGTGCAGGCAATTCACAGTGGCTGTAAATAATTTTATTAGATGTGGTTTGTACCTCCTTTTCACTGTATAGGGTAATACTGAATCAGACAGTCTCATTTGTATGGCTAAAAGAGTGCTCCTAGAAATGGCTGATGCTTGTTATTCTCGGATTTGATGTCCAGAAATCCTCCTGTTATAAAGCATCTCATTAGTAAAAATCCTTATGAAAATTATGTATTTTTTGTTAAAAAGGGATTGTAGTAGCTTCTGTCCTTCCTGGTTCCATTTCTGACTTTCTTTCTGTTTTCAAACAAAAAGTAGCCCTGAGTACCTTTGCACGGAATCTACAGGAAAACATGCCTTCTTTAAAATTTCCTGGAAAATATGCCAGTGTGCACACTTCAGCCCAGTTTTTAAACTTCTTAACAAAATGGATGACTTAGAAGCTAGTCTGAAGTACAGTCTCCCAGGCAGTCTAGCTACAATAAAGTTATTTTAAACCAGATTGAGATTTTAAAACCAGATTGGTTAATTTAAAGCAGACTGGGACCAGCTTTTTGTCAGCCTCAGCAGTTCTGCCATACCTCAGGACCTTTTATCAAATATATGCCTCAGCAAATTTAAATGCTAGTTTAACTGCAGTTGTTAGTTAAATGACAGTTAATTACATTCCTGTAGCTCAGATTAATCGCTGTAGCATATAAGTACCTTACACATTGGACAGAATGTCTCTGAAATGTCTCTGGAAAAACTGAGTCAGAGCAGCAAGTTTTCTCTTCAATGTGAAACTATCTTTCTGTTCTCCAAAGGGCAAATCTGAGCACCCATCATGTCACCAGGACCATTCACAACCACAGATTTCTCAGCTGGGCCACAAGTTGCAGAGGGTAAGGATCAAGAACTGACTCATGACATATAGTAATGGAGTCTAAAAACTTGCTAATCTAACATTATCACATTAAACTGATGGGTTTTTTTTACTATTAACACTATTATGGTTGTACTAGTTCTTCTTACAAGTATCAGACAGGAAGAAAACCCAACTTGTCCTCTCCTGCTCCCTGGGTAAACTCCAATCCACATCCTGGAAAACTGAATCTTAAGTTTACAGTTGAACTACATCAAGTGATTGCTATTTCATTTAAAATGAGTGCAGTGTCTTTAGAGTAATTTCACTGAAAAACCATCTATGTTTGTATATTAATTAATATTTTTATTTATTGCATGTGGCAGTTTGTTTTGCTGCCTTCTCTTCACCCGGATTTATCAGTAGTCTGGCGACCCTCAAAGACCATTTGAGTGTTGGCAAGGGCTAAATCCTAGCAGAAGACTCTGAAACTCACTGTAAACCTCTCCATTCTGTTGCTCTACAGACCCTGCTTCACCATCTGCCTCGTGAATTGCATTTTTGTTGCGGTATTTCACAAGTTTTAAAATATGGTTATTACGATCCATAAACCGGCTTTCACAGAGATTATTAATTAAGTCCAAAATATTGTACTGACGTGCTTTGTGAAATATGGCTCAAACGTGAAAGCACTTCTGCTGTTATAACCCATCTGCATAATATTAGATTGGAGTGCTTAAAAGCTGTAAGTTTTTTTGTTTATTGTGAGGGGGGAGGTTTGTTTTGTTTTTCCTTGTAGCAGTCCAAGAAGTAAAACCTGGAGCTTTAAAGTCAGGTGGATGAGATAAATTGAAAGGGATCTTATTGCTCCCAAACACTCTCCTGGAAACAATGGCATCTTGACATTTTATCAGTCACTCATGCGGTCATTCTCAGCGGTATCAGCCAGAGCTTGAAGGATAGAGCCGTAAAGAAAGGATTGTCAGCCATAAACATTCCTCAAAACCATGAAAGCCACAAATGAAAGCTTAAGTAATGGAGGACGGGATACCCTTGATATTTCAACAATTACCTGCAACAACAGGCTTTGTTCAGAGCCCGGGCCATTTTTTTCAAAAGCCTTTAGTTGTCATGGCCAGAATAGGATAGGAAAAGTAAAAAAAAGAAAGGAAAAAAAAAAAAGGAAAGAAAAAGAGAGAAAAAGAGAAGGAACAAAAGCTCTGATGTGAAAAGATAATCCTGAGTGGCTGCGTATCTGAGGAAGTTTATGGAAATTTTTCATTTTTTTTAAATCAAGATTTATTGCCAGATATTAGAATTATTAGGCTGGTGGTAGTGAGATACTTTTTTTCCCCTTTTTTCTCTGAGAGATCATTAGAAAGACATTCATGCTGCTGAGCTGTTACCTCTGTGGCCATTTCTGGTGTCAAATTATGGAGGAAAAATATGACACTTCCAAGCACATGGCAACTGAAGGAGCTTTAGTAACAGACAGAAGAGAGCAAGTGGGAAAGCAAAAGTGAATTCAACCTCATTATACTTTGGAAAAATACTGTAATTTCATGGAGGAAAAAAGAAAAGAAGAAAATCTAGTTTTAAATAGTCTTTGTGCCATTATTTTAGCAATTTAGTTCTCACAGAAAGTATGTAAAATGTAGTGCTTACTATCTAAGTCAACCCAAACTCTGGAGGCAGCAAATGTGAAAGGTTAAATGCTCTAGAAACAGCATTTGTAGAGTTTCTCAGCTTAGGAGATTAATAGTTACTCAAAAGCAATGGATAAATATTAGCAAAGAACCATTAGCAGAGAAAAACACATCAGTGAATCAGAGCTCCCCATCTTATCAGATCAATTTTAAACAGGTTTATCTTGGACTTTTCTATCACCTTAATGAGGAAAAAATTGGGTTTTTTACCTCTTTTTATTTCCTAAGTCATTGTTGACTTTTTGATGTTACCTACGTCCAACCATTAATATAAATGGGTCGGTGGCATAACAATGTTAATTCCCTCTCCCTTGCAAGTTCCTGAATACAGTCATTTTATTAACGTTCACTTTTATTAGTCTGCTCATGATCACCTAAAGTTTAAGAATAAATGAGTTATTGCTGTTTAGTGATTCCTAGTAAGGGAGGTGTGATCAAGCAAAGAAGGGAAACAAGACCAGAAAGTGGAGGTCAGGTTTTTTTCTCTTTTATATACATATATGAAGACAATAATACGAACAGTTAAGTTAGAGCTCACAGGCATGAGTGAGCCTATAGACAGAGAGAAAAGAATCATCTCCTGTGTTTGCAAGCAAATATTATACCTAAACAACTGAATAGTTTACCTTTTAAAACTTCAGAAAATTAAGAAAAAAACCAAAAGAGTAAGAATGATATTTTAAATACAATCCTGATTAAAGCAACAATACATACTTATTGTACTTCATTAACAGTAGAGAAGAGAACAAAGCAAGGCAACTCTTTTTTAACCAAACTAATTTGTTCACACATAGAAATCTCTGTCCGTTTGAAACGCTCTCAGATATGCCCCTGGTTTCTCACTGCTATCTCAGAAAACTACAGATCCCCATAAATCCTGGACCATTTCTGACACTATGATGTGCATCTCTTAAACAACCAAGATTGTCTCTGATGATTGAAAGCACCCAGAGGAAAGAAACTGGAATGAACTTGGAAAGCTAAACCTTCCAAGACATGCAGACACCTGCCTCTGGGCCAAGCATCTCATCAACTATTGACTTCTATGGGCTTCAAATGACATTTGTCACCTAAATGCTTCTATGGAGCTGACTGTAGGATCCTTTTCCCTGGAGTATCTCTGTCTGGAGTTCAGAACATTGTTCTGCAAGCTAGGGGCAGGGTTTTGCTCCTGGCCAGCTGCGTAAATCTTGGAGATCCATTACCTACCTTTGCTTTCATATGGCATCGTGTGAATCTGGTTTATTTAAATTGCTGCCTGCAAGGCCAAATTGCTCTACGCCACTGTTAATGGAGACTCAATCTTTTAGACACCAAAAAATGCTGAGATAACAAAATAATTCCTATAACCTTTGGATGTTGAGATGCAGGTGGTCATTTTGGTCTGCTCCTGAAACCTGTTTATGCCCCAAAGTGTCTGTGATAAGGAAAGCAGTTACTCTGAGGACCTGGCAAGTCTCATGGAGAGACTTAGAGCTGTTTAGCCTGGAGAAAAGAACACGGAGAGGGGATCTTATTAACAATTATACTTAAAAAAAAAAAAAAAAAAACCAACAAAACAGGACCTTAAAGGACTAGTGTCACTAGAATGGGGATAGTTATTTTTCTGTAATATCCAGTGAAAGGACAAGGGGTAAAGGGCACAAGCTGGAACACAGGATGTCCCACTGGAACACAGGAACAAACTTCTTTGGTGTTCAGGTGAGGGAGCCCTGGCACAGGCTGCTCAGAGAGGGTGTGGAGTCTCTTTCTCAGGAGCTTTCCAAACCTGCATGGACATGTTCCTGTGCCCTCTGATCTAGGTGAACCTGTTTTAGCAGGGATTGGAGTGGATGATCTCTAGAGGTCACTTCCAACCCCAACCATTCTAAAACTTTGTGATCCTGTAACATAACCCACTTTCATCAGCATTTGCGCATCTCTTAGATGAGATACATCATGCAATCCCCTTCCACTCACAGACCTCACAAACAAGGGACATCTTCTCTTTCTCCTCTGTTCATCCACTGACCACATAAACTGGGTAGATTCCTACAAAAATGTTACTTTAGATGAAGTAGAACATTTTATCAAAAATTTCCTACCAGGCTTTGACATCAGTATTTGGTTTTATACATGATTTGAATGTACAAGGTCTAACGATAATGTAGGAAGCTCTCTTTACACCAATTGCAGCTGACAAGCAGATGCAGCTGCTCTTATACTTTTTTTCTTGTAATCAGAATTGTCTGAGGTCTACAAATAATGATGCTGGCAAGTTTAGAAAATTTCTTTTGGATTCACACATTCATCCCATTTTCATGACAAAACAAGTGCTTTTTGTGTGCTTTTATAGAACAGAGTTACCATGAGGTTAAATGTTGCAGTGTAGGTCTGAGCAAGTTGAAATACAGAATAAAATTTCTACTTCCTCCAATGAAATATGTATTTTATCTTCTATGAAGACTTGTTTCTTGCTAGTCTATGTCAGCAGGAGTCATCAACATAATAATGTTTTGCTGACCTGTGAAAGAGCTTCTGGTAACCACTACTCAAGAGCTCCATTAAGATAGAATCATTTTAGCTGATTCCATAACAATGTGAAACTTTCATAAAATGAGGTTAGGAGGTTGATGCATTTTATATAACCAAATGCAACCATTTTGGACCTGAACTTGTGAGCTGCTGAATAGTCTAAATTTCCATTAACATGATAGACATTCTCGGCATTTTATGAGATCAATATCAGCAAAATCTAAAATCTTAAGGTAATAGTCTAGTTATAGTAGTAACAACAAAAGTGCACAGGAATTTGAAGACTTTTCCAAAACAGAAGAAAACCTATGGCATGTTTACTTGTTACTGATGTCAGTTTCTAGTTAAATCCTTGCCTTGTCATGCTTTCCTTTTTCCTCTTTATTCTTTATTCCTGTCAAAAAGATCTTGGTGATATCAGTAATGCCAATGACAGATGAACCCACTGAGTTTTATGGTATGAGAAAATGGTCAAGATCCTCTGTTCCTATTGACTGCAGCAGACCTAGACAGACTCCACCAACCAGATGAGAGCTACAATCAAATCAAATTCCATCAGCCTCAGTATTCCATCATTGACAAGAAGCAGGTTAAATAATAGTTTATGGGAAATTATAGACAATTTCCCAAAGAAATTCACTTTCATGTTGAAAATCCTAGGACTTGAACACACAAATCACTCCTCTTTCTCAGGACATTTATAGTTTTTAGAGACTAGAAATTATAAACATCAAGCACCAATTTGATATATCAAAAATCATAACAATGCAATTGCAAACCGGAACACTCTGAAGGATACATTCTCTTTTCAAAAAGGAAAAGAAACAGTAATACTGCAATACAAAGGTCTGCAGTGACATTTTCCATTCAAAGATCTCAAACTGGTTATAAAGGGGCTATTAACGTCATTAAACACCTATGAGACAGGAATGCAACCATTATCTTCATTGTTTTCCATGAAGAGGGGGAAAGGGAAGAGTATTTTATGGTTTGTATACCTTAAGGGGAAGTTTTGCAAATGTTTTCCACTCTTGCTAGGACTGGTTCAACTACAACAGTCTTAAGGAAATTCAGAGCAATGTATCGATTGTTCTGAGCCAAGACAGATTACATGATATATAACATGCTGACAGCAATACTGGATAGATCAGGCTCCTAACCCCAACTGACTGACTATTGTTTGTATTACCATTAAGTTAATCCATAGGGTAGAAATGTTGTCCCACAGAAATCAAAAGTGTTTATCATCAGGGATAAAAAAGTGTTTATCTCAAGCCAGGGATTCACTGATGAGTTTGGGGTCTTCCACTGCTTGTTTGTCATAAATTGGAAGTGGGAAGTCATCAACTCCCTGTCAGAGAGAACATCCTGAATAAAGAAGGGTAACTCGCAAACCTAGAGCTGACAGAATGAAGTCTTGGTGACACACTCTGCATCACAGCTTTCCTTCTGACTTGCTCTTGGTGATCGTAACTTAGCTGCCTTCTGTATCACAGATCAGAGCTAACCATCTCTTAGTCATGAGCAGCTGCTATGACCTGGAATATATGTCAGGCAAAATTCAGGCTTTCATATTTGGTATCTAGCTGGAAATGCCTACAACTGAGCTTAGAATTCATTGCATTCAGTGACAATTCAGTCAGCAGTATACGGAGCACCATTCAACCCACTCTAAAGTGGATACTAGCACTTGCCTAGCAGTAGCTCACTATCAACAGTAACAACACCAGTTCAGAAAACCCCTTTTCAGACTCCAACTGTATTGTACTGGCTGTGGCAGACATATATACATACACACATCCACAGCACTTTTGGAAACATTTATCTCTAGGGGTCCAAATTCAGACCTGTGTTGTTGCTGTCAGGCATCTATTTTTCAAATACTGAGATGTCAAAGTCAGCTGTCTCAGTTTTTCCCTTTGTGCTTATGGTCACTGTGACATTTTGTCTGCTGCTTTTGTTTTATTAACAGTATTATTTATAAAGTTTCTTGGACAAGCAAGCCTAGAGAGGCTCAGCTGCTTGCTTGGGGTCACTAGCGCAGAAACACAACCAAATCTCCTGCATGTGCTGTCCTCAAATCACTAGGATTCACATCCACATGTAGAAGACATGTTTTTCAACAGAATTAGTTTGTTTTCCAGAGAAAAGCTCCTCTGAAAAGTCTCTTTGTCTGTCTCCAGAGGCTGGTCATCTGCATTTGAAAATCACTCAGCTCAACTCTGACACCGGCACTAGCTCAGGGAGGTCATGTCTTATTGCAGCATGCTTATCTTTCACCTTTGCTGCTTTCTCCCTTTTTCATACTCCATGTAGATACTTATAAATCCTTAGGAGACTACAGATAGCATATATTCCCCTAGAAATACATAAACTAATATGTCATTTCTTAGATACCTTGTGTTTAATTAACGACAGAATCACAGAATTAGAGAATATTAAGTGTTGGAAGGGACCTTGAAAGTCACATAGTCCAGTCCCCCTGCCAGAGCAGGACCACCTAGAGTAGGTCACACAGGAACTCATCCAGGTGGGTTTTGAATATCTTCAGAGAAGGAGATTCCACCACCAATCTGGGTAGCCTGTTCCAGTGCTTTGCCACCCTCACAGTGAAGTTTTCCTTGTGTTTCTTTGGAACCTCTTATGTTCTATGTTTAGATTCAGACAGTACTCAGGAGGAAATTTCCGCTTTTTGTTTTACTTAGTAACCATTATGAAGGTCAGTCTTTGTTCACCCTCATTTCCATGTAAATTTCCTGACAAATTTACAGTGTATGCAAAATATTAGTTGTTTTTACTTATTTCATCAGTTTTCAACTTGAAAGATATGCTATGTAGTGAGGACATTAAGGGAGTTTGGTGTTGAGGGATGTGAGAAACTGGTTCCCTAAACTCCAGCTTAGCCACTGTGGTAAGAACTGCCATGAGTCACAACATCCCTGAAGCACTAAGCAAGCGAGACAAAAGATGAGAAAGGAAACGTCCACATAGGCACTTGGCCAAAGTAATAGGATAGGTCAAGGGGAGAATGAAACATGGATCACAAATCTCTCAGCTTGTACTAAGTGTTCTTGCCACAAGGTGAAATATGAACAGGACTTCTTCGTCTAGCCTTTCTATTTCAGTACCCATCACTCGAGATTCTGTTACCATTTGTCCAGACTAATTATACAGTTTTAAAGTTCCTGAAGTTTCTTATGAACTTTCAGAAGTCAGAGTGAGATGTAAAACAAAATGATCTAAGAGAAGGAAAATCCATTACCCTTGCTGTAGAGGTGTTCACAGGAAACATGTGTCATCTGCTGATTTTCAACAGGGAAAGCTACATCATAATTTTGCAATTTGTTCTTAAACAAAAATGAATTTACAAAGAGTCTTTGCTCTTTGTAATTATGCTTACTTTCAATATGAATTCAAGTTTGAACTGTACTTTGCTTGATCTGGAACTCACTTTGCCAAGACGACACAAGCAAGAACATATAAGTGCTGACAGTTCTCCAATGCTATCTCCACAAATCATTCTCCAGGGACAGATAAATAATGAAACAACTCAATGAGAAATAACACTAAAGCATCTCAGCCCACAGAACCACAGGATATGCACCAGACACACATGATTGCAGAAATACTGAGAACATTTAGTAACACAGATAGAACTTTGGGAATCCTCATGCTTGTCTAGGCTAATTGAAGTGGAAATCTGGAGTAAACAGAGCAACAGTGATGCAAACTGTCATAACAGATTGAGAATCAGACTCAGAGTTCCTACAATCTACCTACATGACAGAAATAAATCTTCATCATCTCTGTACGAAGGCATACTTCTTGATATTTCTTTCAAATTCCTACTCTGCCTCTTTTAACGTTGTTGAAATGCAAAAAACTCATATTTTCCACAGCTGATTGCCATTCTGCTAATTCAGTTATTCAAGACTTGACCTAAATGATTCTTCTCTTTAGGTTTTTTGTTACTACTTTGCTGATATTTGCAGGCAGTCTTTGTGTATGAGACTGCCAGTGAACTGAGTTTAATCAGTCAAAGTTTTACTCCCAGGACTGTGTTGCTGAATTAGAATGGTAGAGTGTGCTCTCAGCTAAGTGCATTAAGTAAAACAGCATAGCAGCATGCAGCATTTTAGACTTGTAGCCTAAAATTTCCCGTTCTGCACAGAACTTATCAGGGAGATCTATTAATATCCTGCAAGCATAGAATTTTTCCATTCAGTTACCATTTCCTTTCCTATTCATTACTAACATGCTATTAACTATTTCAATCACTTCTGAATTTTGAGCTGATGTTTTCAGAGAGCTACTGAAAATTATTTTTAATCTGCCTTCCCAATTGTTAAGTATTTCCTGAAAGATCTTTATAATTACTATAAGAATATAGGGTTCTTTTCTTTAGTTATCAGGTAGCTTGGATCTCTCTAATTCTGGGGTGACCATATACCATCATAGACCCAGATATGATTGCTGAAACTTCTCAGACACACTAATGTCTCCAAGATTGATGATTTAATTCTTGTTTTTGACAGGTTTGACTTGGGTTTTCTGTAAGCAAAAGGCAACTGGAGAACCTACAGTCTTCCGCTGCAGTCATTAGGCTGCATGTCATCCTCCCAATTCTATTCAAGAGTTGTCTGTTGACTCCATTCTTCTCAGCCAGAGATAGCTCTGATTTGAAACAATGTTGTCAATGGCCCAATTTTCTTTAGTTGGCTGTACATATAACACATCTCTTTTAGTTATCCAGTACCTTTTACTTTTTTAATGCCAGAATGGCTATGGAGCAAACTGTAGGCTTCTTTCTGATATGATACCTGTTGTTCTTTTGGGAGGTTTTCTGATATTTATGAGAGACTGCAGTGTCCCACTCAGATCCACCTTTAACAACAAGAGGCAGGAAAGGGCCTTACACCTCTTAAAACCAGCTTAAAAGGGGAATGCTTTTCATATAGCAGCTTTTCAGTTTTCATATGGCTCTTGCTCATTGTGCTTTGATCCTATTGATACCGAATGCTCTCTTGCTATACCTCAGTGTGATATAATGGAAGGAACGCCATGTGGTAGTCTGCAGAAAAGTCGATTAAACTAGCAGACATAAAACTGCAAACAGCTTTTACGCGTCACTAATGGACTGGGACCGCTTGGCTTTTATGATAGCTCAGAAAACCTCACACACCTGAGGTGCTGTAAAAATGAGTAACAGTTAAAAACAGGAAGAAATGTAAAGGACGAGGTGCAAAGCTAGATGGCTGTTGGCATTAGCTGTTCAACAATGTCAGACCATGGGCTGTTTACAGGTACGAATGAAATGAGCTCCCCTTCTCACAGGAGAGCTGCCTTTATTCCAGATGTACCCTGGAAACTTGGTGATCAAAAATTTTACTGTTAATGGAGTCCCTTTCCATCTGTTAAAAAGAGAGAATGGCTTTGGCCAATTGGGACATTTAAATTGTAGGTTCAATGTTTGGCTAACTAAGGATGTGATTTGGCACCTCTCTCTGAGTTAGCAGAGCTACTGGTCATTAAATATTTCCCCACTAGCTCAAGCTAGTGCTATCTTCGTTTTGCTTTTAAACCCTTTTGCTTTTTGCCTCGTCACCATGTTGCCACATGTAAGTTCTGCATGGTTCTGCTGCTTTCCCTTTTAGGGCTCAGGACTGAGAAGGACAAAACTTCTGCAAAATCTTTGTCTTCTGTCCTCAACTAGCAGACACAGACTAATTCTCCAAGTTGAGGTTAATAGAGCGGTATCAGAGAAACGACAAATTTCTATAAATAATGCTGAATACTGCAAACGATAAGCCTAAAAATCACTTGATTATTAAACAATGGAAAATATCTTCTGTAAAACAAATAAACCATGAAAGGAGAAGGCAAACCTGCAATTTTAGATTAATATGGTCTGAACAGTATAGGGAGATGCTGGCCAAAAGCAAAGGTACTCTGTGTGTCACACAACTTCAAAAGATCCTGTTTCCAAAGCCAAGCTGAAGTCAGGTCTGATACCTGGCTCTTACCAACAGCAAAGACAAAAAAATCTCCAATACTGGCTCAACTAGGCAGTAGATAGTAGAGTTTTTTACAGCAAAATCTTTTGACTAACATAAATTTTCATGCTTTGTACTTGGATACCATGGTGGATGGCAATAGATTAGATCCATTTGTCATTTCTCCATGAGTCACTGCATTGAAGGAACATGACAGTAATCTACTAATGAAAAAATAAAAGCTATGTGATGTCTTCTTGATATTCCTGCACGTAGTTGGAGGGAAAAAAAGTTAACCTGCAAATAGTATGGCTCAGTAAAGTGGAAAACACACATCCTAAAGAAAACTCAACCCTAATTGCATTGCTTTGACCTAAAATTAATCAAGTTTGATCTTAACTGGCTGGGCACCAAAATATATATTCTATTATTCTTTATCTTGATGTGGTAGTTAATGTAAGGAATGCTTCATGAGAAGTTAGCTTTGCCTGTAGTGTCCTCAGATTAAAGGAAAATGGAAACAGCGTCTCTGTCAGGGTAGTTACACAGTGTTCTCATTCCCTGAAGGAAATCCAAGGTCTGCTGACTAAGAAGACTTCAGCTTTTGATTATGACTTATTGGATATTGACCTGTCACTCAGTCAGGGCTGCAAACTGACTGTCCTGAACTGAAAGGGTTGGAATCAGATCACATCCAAGGGGAACAGCTTTCCCAGCAAAATTTCCTTCCCATCTAAATCAAGCCTACAAATAGCAACTCGTGTTTGTCAGATATTCACCAAATGTGACACGCTTCATGGAGCCAGGCCACAAAACACAGGAACCTGTCATAATAACCTTATGCAAGACAGTAGACAATCCTGATGGTGTATGACATGCTAGGTAGGAGATATCCTGCTTCCTGAACAGGTGAACATAAAACTCGATCTCGTAGAAAAAGAAATTGTCACTCATAAATTAGAAAAAAAGAAGACTATCTGATCCAATTAAAATGTATATTGATTACTGTCAGGTTGTGGAAAGGCTGACACGCAGGGATTGATCCTGCTTGGGGATGTTGCATAAAGCAGCAAGATCCCAAATTGGAAGCTATCAGTCTTCGCAAACCCACAAGGAGTAGCTGCTAAACCCAGGCAAAAAAGTTCTCCAGACTTAGATATCTTAGCCTATCACTTAAGAGCACTTACTGGTTTAGGCAATGATAATCACTACTTTTATTATTTTTTGGTACAGCATGCTACTGTTTAGTCACTTTTATAAACTATCGGTCCGTTTCACTAATCCTCCTAAGGAAAAGGAAAATCTGCAAAACTTGGAGCTGTGTAAGGACCAGCTCAAAAAAAATCCACAGAAGACAAGATATGATGAGTAAGAGCAGTTAGTGTCTATCCAATCCCAGCTTGCTTCAATAATACAGCAGAACTACAACAACTGGTCACATAAGGGGAAGGTTTTGAGAAACAGCTGAAAGGAACAGTGAAAGAAAAGTAAAATATGACAAATCTTTTTAAACAAAATATACTTTTAATAAAACTGCTTACTTTTCAAAACTAAAGAATTGCTCTGGAGAAAACTATATTGCCTCATAATGATTTGTATCTCTCAAATATTTTCCTTTTTTCAGTAGACATTTCCTTTTCTCATCATTTTCTTGTATCTTTTCCTTTCTATCTTTCATACTCACACTCCTCCATTTTTCTATAAAGTAGAAAACAACCTAGAATAATGAAATTACAGCTGAACTTCCATGACAAAAATCTCAAATAAACAAAAAAGAAAGTGATTTGCAAAGTCAGAAATTTAAATTAAAATAAAATCTCTTCTTTCTTTAGTAGACATTGGAAAACTCCTATATCTAGTAACAAGATCGTTTATCTTCCTGACCCTTGAAAGATGGATGGTTTGGGTTGGATGCTGGATATTTTTTAAAGTTTGTTTTCTTAAATGTCTGAATGCCAACTTGCTTACATGTTGGAAGGAAAATCCAAACAAGGATCTAAGTACAGACAAGTCCACAGTGTACATACTGCTGAGGTGAAAATGCAAGTGAGAGCTCCCATTGAGTAGTTCAGGTGCCCAGTTGGGTCTGGTAGTGTCATGCAAGTGCATGTTTCAGTGCCAAAGACAGTATGAAATAATACCTGCATTTAGGTACATGAATGGCCCCGTTGGATACTACTCAGACTGTATTCCTCACATTGATTTTCTTTGTGTCAGTTCATTCACCTTCAAAAAAGAAAATTAAAATCTCTTATGGACTACTTGGAAAATTCTATTTAATCCATTGACAAAATTTCAGGCACAAATTATTAAAATACATTGACCTATCTAATGTATTGATATATATTACATCAGAAGATGAAGTGATGTTATATACCAGGAAAATATTCCAATTAACTGGCCAGAAGCAATGTAAAACAGGAAAAAATAATTACTGCTCAACTTTGTCACACGTGCTTTAGCAAAATAGATAATTGCTATAGTAGGTAATGGTTTATAGTTGATTTTTCAGGTAAAACAATAGATGTAAGTAGTTTGCCTAAAGAGATTTCTACTCTTTTGACTTCAAAGTTCGAAATTTTTATGACAGGCATTTCATTGAAAACCTCTGACAGTACTGTTTAGTCAGAGATAGGTACCAATGCCCGTTGAGCAACTGTGAGCTACAACTTACAAACAAACCTTTCAAAACTGCAAGTCACCTTGGAAAAAACTCCATATAGAACTTCACACAGTCACATCCTTGTTCTTAACACAAGACATAAGAGATCTTCTATACAATGACAAAAAAAAAAAGGAAAAAAAAGAAAGAAAAAGTGAAAAAAACTCTGAATTACTGACAATTTGCAGCTGGAATGAGGTGCCTTATGATTAATGTCCTCTGAGGAGGATGCTGTAAACAAAACATTATTTTATATTGCAAATAAATGGGTCTGATAAGTACTGTGTAAATCCCCCCAGGTACCAATGGTCTGTAGCTCTGACAAAAATGCATTTGCAGAGCACTTAGTGTCAAGAAATCCCATCTCTTGGTGCCAAAGGGTTAAGAGTCTCTCCAAAGCAGAGGATAAACTCATTAAAATGGGCCATTACTGAAGAAAGAAGGAGCCCCAAGACTCCTTCCCCATTTCTTTGCCAGGAAGAACCAAAGAGCATAATACAGGTTTGAGTGCACATAAAACAACAGTAAGCTCTATGAGGAGTGAGGATTCCAAAGTAAATAGAATACTGAAAGTCAGCAGAGGCAAAAGTTAACTTAATATAAAATACTTGACCCTCAGGTAAGGCATTAAAATGCTGTTTTGGCAGACAGAACTGATAGCAGACTTGCTGAAAGGGTATTGGTTTCAGAAAGAAGACAAATACAATCCTAATCCCTTTTTCCTGCCACACATTGGAGATGAGTGAAACCCAAGGGGGAAATTCTTATTACAGCAAATAGGTGCAAGTCCCGAGGAAAAATTAAGTCAACTTGACAATTTACAAATTTTCTTTGAAGCACAAAAGGTGGATGAAAACACAAGGTTATTTTAAAATCCAAACCACAGTATTTTGTATCTGTTAATATCACTGCCAAAGAACAAGTGACACAGGAGAAGAGTTCATAATGAACCCAAGCTTCATCTCACTGGAACAAAGCCAGGACAAAATAACTTTTGTCAGACAAGCAATATTAGAAAACCTAATACAACAAAGAGATATTTTTCCTTCTTCCCATCAGAGGCAGTGAGACCTGGCAGCTTATCCACAGCTTTCTGGGTGAAGATGCAAACCAAGGTAAAATATGCTTATCCCCGAGTTTGCTGGGGTAAGGAATATACAGCACAATTAGCAGAATTAAGTCTTGCTCTTGTACATTTGAAAAATTGCAATCCATTCTACGTTACAGTGAAGTGATGATACAGACTAAATTATATCCTACCCACTGCATAGAGCCAGACACTCTCTGATCTTGTATCTTGTGCTCAAGTCCTCCTTCCTCTCTTCTGACATCTAGTAAGCTGCACTTCCATTGTTCATTTGGAAGTGAAAATTTCTTCCCTCCCCTCTCTAAATGCATTGTGGTTTGTGTTTACATCAACACAGCGAAGATTATAGCTGGAGTCAAAATAGCTTATTTGAGGATGAAACGCAAACAGATGAAATCACATTCTTCCTTATGTTTGAAAAGGAGGTTGTGTGACTTTTTTTCTCCCCATTGTAGAGATAGATGTCTCTTTCTATTGAGTGGGGAAATCAAAGCAGACCACAGTGCTCAAGGAGCTCCCTGAGCAGTAGTCACATGTCGCTGTCGTGAAAGCATGCCCTACAAGAAGAAAATATTTCATCCTAGGGGGCAGAAAAATGCTGAAGGAAAAGGAATTGCATCTCAGGGACCAGAAGAAGGAGTTTTGCCCCTTTCCTTAGTGGACCATAGTGGAGATAAAGTGCAGTGGCAGATGAGATGAGAGAATTGGTTTGGAAACCTGCTTTGCTGTTTCTTTCAGAGTTCATCCAGGTGGAGAAATCCGTCTGCTCCTAGGTATAGTCTGTGAAGGATGAATTTCTGGAGAATTTTGTGCAGATAATTGCCTGGAGGAGAGAACATCAATTAAAATTCTAAAATGGAAAACATCACAGAGGCTCATAAACAGACAACGTTTAAATGTCTCTGTCAGCAGATACATTGGATACTCATTCATTACCTCAGATAGGACAAGGACAGACAGCCAATAAATACAACAAAAATATCATGCCCAACCACAACAAAATGCTACTGGCAATCTCAGAGTCCATCTGATGGTATTTTTTATTATTTTACTCAATATGACTTATAACTGACTTATAGTTGAATACAATACATACGTACTGAATACAGTACATATGTTAGCATGAAGCTGTCCTGTGTTGTATAAATAAACTACATAATTGCTACTATGAATTGCACTGTAAAGCTATTAATATATGGAAAATGTTTGCAGAATTGGGGCCTAAACTGCTACCTCATGAAAACTTCCCCCAAACTCCAAATTATTCTCTTTGAAGTACTGCACTTCTTTGACAGCATCCAATTAGAGAATTGCTTGGTGGAGAGATCTATATGAATATCTATATGAATATATAAATACTCTTATAAATAAACATATAAATATCTACAGATGAATATATAAATATCTTTACATAGAGAGATTTGAATAAGCATGAAAATATGTCTTGGTTCCAGCAATGTCAACAAAATTATAACAAGGATGCAGAACAAAATTTCAGCTGGTTTTCTTTTTTAAGATTTGTCAACACAGATTTGTCCTCTCTAATTTTATATATTTAGTTAATTACTTGTAAGTTACAACTTGGTCACCCTTAAATCTCTCTATAGTTGAGAGAGATACAAAAGGGTAGAAGTCTTTTGAGAAAGGGATTCTGGTCTTTTTTGGGGCTGAATCACTTTCTGAAGGTGTCTATTTTATCCCCTGCCTAAGCAGTCAATATAGGATTAAGTTTTATTTAGTAAGATGGCTAAAAGGATAGAAGTTGAGTTTGGCCCCTAACTGCAAATTCCTTGATCAGGAGGATCAAATAAAAGAATATCTCTTCTTATCTGGTGCATATCAGTAGAAAAGTGTTTGAAGTCATTGAACTGAACTCATTGGTCTGTTTTGCAGAGTGGTTGACCTCATCTTGAGACAGGCTTCTGAGACTGATGACATCAACTCTAGAGATGTCAGCCTAACATGACTAGCCTTAGACATTAATGCTATAACTTGTTGACATCTGAAGTTACACAAGATGCTCCTCTCCTTCCTTTTTTAATTATATCCGTGTTTTCATTCCTCTGGTTGAATCTCAGATTTCTTGGCAAAATAATCTTTTAAAATTCAAGCACAGTTAGGATGAAACACAGCAGGTTTTTTATCAATTGCTAATAACACTATGCTTACTGTTCAGGACAGAAAATGATTCAAGCCTGAGATAGACATCTAGGTTCCATCATAGATAATAGAAAGAAGTAAACATCTTCAGAAGGCAATTAATCCACAGGCTTAGTCTTACTTTTGGTAAAGGAAAGTCATTTGTACTGGATATGAAATGTAGGACTGTCTTGCAACAGTGATAAATATAAGAAAAGGTGTTACAGGACAAGAAGTACAGATGCTAAACATCTGAGTTGGGAGTGTACAGACTAAAATTCATCTCATCTAACTTCATCCACTTAGAAAATCATCATTAAGTCCAAGTTAATCATCTAAGCTACTTTCTAGTTGATGGAAAAAGACAGCATGACAGAGGGTCATTTACCTGGTATCTCCTATAGGCAGGCTGAAACACAGCAGACACCAGCATTTACCATCAATTTGAGCAAAAGCCTTGATAACTAATTACTACGTTCTGTACCTTTAGTCTGCTTATGTGAGACAACGAATTTCACACTAAATATTTGCTCTGGAGGTATATTTGCTCAGTTTAACTGTTGAGTTGGGAAATGGCGACAGTCTTTCAAAAAGTCTTGCATATCAGGGAATGTAAAGTCTGGAAAAAGAGTATTAAATCACCCAGTCTGACTACTTGGTTATCACCAGTTAGTTACTTACACACAATTCTGTCTGCATTAAACCTGGCCAATTGGTTCTCCTTAAGCATAATCTGTGTTTGATTACATTTACTTTTTAGTCTTGAACTGAAGACATTAAAAGATATTTTGGGGTCCTCACTACAAGAAAGACACTGAGGTACTGGAGCATCTCCACAGAAGGGCAACAAAGCTGGTGAAGGGTATGGAGCACAAGTCTGATGAGGGGCAGAAAGATCTAGGGGGGTTCAGTCTGGAGAATGAGAGCCTGAGGGAAGACACAATCACTCTCTAAAACTCCTTGACAGGAGGTTGTAGTGAGGTGAGGTGTCAGTCTCTTCTCTCAAGTAACGGCTGACAGGACAAGATAAAATGACTTCAAGTTGCACCAGGGAAGGTTTAGATTGGAGACTAGTAAAAACAATTTCACTGAGAGGGTTGTTCAACACTGGCACAGGCTGTTCAGCGAGGTGATGGATCCCCACACCTGGAGATATTTTAAAGGCGTGTAGATGAGGTACTGAGGGACATAGTTTAGTGGTGGGCTTGGCAGTGTGAAGTGGGTGGTTGGACTTGATGGTCTTCAAGGTCTTTTCCAATCAAAATAATTCTATGATCTGTGAAAAGCAAGAAAATTCCCATCATCTCCGCATTTTGTTCTGAGAGTCAACTCCCTTTTTAACTATAAATATGCACCTTTTCTCCATTTGAATTTGCCTTGTTTCCAGTCACAGACTCTTGTTAAGACTTTATCTTTAAAATTCAAGATCTTTTTACAACCCAATGTATTTCCCTTAGGAAGCAATCTGCCCATGATTGCAAAGGAAATAACATATAATAAGGAACCAAACCTTACACTCTGAAATCTCAGGATAATGCTGTGATCATCAGCTCATCCGTGTTGTTGACAGCACTTTAGAGAACAGGGATGAATAATGGTTATTAATGCGTCATGCAGAAAGGGTTTTACAGGTGAGTCTGTGAGAAAGGCTGCTACCTCTGTCTCTTCCCGTCATGGCAGCTGGGGCACCAACAGAAGAGATCTGTCTTTACAGGATATAAATGGTTCAGGATCTCAGCAATGTATAGCTCTGGCCTCTCATGAGGCAGACTGTTTCCTAAAATTCTGTTTCAACCTGTTGCTAATATAACAGTAAATGTCTGCCTTGATTGTACTCTGATTTCCATGGACCAGATGGTGCTATCTGCAACATTGCAAGCACCAGGTGCCCATGAATCTAGCATCCTTCCTCTTCCTCCAGCTTCCACTCCTGGCACCCTGAGGTTATTCTGGCAAAGACTCATAAAAGGGCAAAAACTTTTATGGGAAGTGGCAAATTTCTTATATGAGAAAGCACCCTCCCTCTCCCTGGAACTTCACCTTGCCATTGTGAACTGAAGCTCTGCTCTGTGTCTGCTGCAGCCCCACATAAAAAGAAAATTGTTTCTCATAAATTACTTCAGAAATGCACATTGCATGTTAATTGTAAAATAAACAGTTTAAATTCATTTCATTGAGCACAACATCAGAAAGAAAATGAGCCAACTGCAGTAGATTATTTTTGTTGGATAGGTTTCAATCATCTTTACTGATGCCCTTCATTCTTCTCGTGATTACCATCACTAAAAACCCCCACAGCAAATTTCATCTGGGTATCTAAAAATAGAGATATTTATAACTTGGCTGTTTTTGTCTCACATCTCTCCTTCCCCTTTCCTCCTTGCATTTATGATCAGACTTATTTCAGATTGTGGTGAAATACACAAAGCTTCCATACATGGACTGTGTACAGATCGGAATCTGAGGGCTTCACCATTTGATTTTCTACCTATACTGTAGCTGATCAAAGAAGTAATCCCAGTCCATTCTCAGTTTCTCTGTCAGGGGCTGGCTGACTTGCTCTCTGCTGTCTATGTGAACAGTGCCTATTGTCTTTCAGATTCAGTCAGGTTAGTAAAGAATTTCTAATTAGACTGGTTAAGGTAAACTACATCATTTTCACTAAAGAGAGAGTGAAACAGAACACACAAATTGTCCATGCATCAGGCCAGTGAGAGCAGATGTGAACAGATGGAGTTGAACAGGGAGCAGCAGCTTCCTCAGCTTTTTGCACTACAACCATGGAGATGTGTGATCAAAGCCTTAGTGCAAGTCATCTGGAAAAAAGTGGCACAGCTCTAATGACTTCACACAGACGAGGAGCCATCTGATAAGGTGGCTGCAAAAATAGCAAGTTTTGTAAGTCTCAGAGACAGGTGAATGTCACCCTTCTGAGTTTCTCTCTTATCTTTTGGTTGGCATCCCAAAAATGAAGCAATTCATATTGAAGCCAGGTGTCTACATGTTGAGCCTGAACGATCACTTTGTAGGTTCTAAGTCATACTTTTAGGCACAAGATAACTTGAAACTTAGCCCAGGCTTGTTTGAAATTCAGCTCAGGTTCATAAAGCTACAAACCTCAGTGAACCCTGTGAACTTGGCTCAATTTTAACGGTCTGAACAGTCCAATTCTAACCATATTTAAAATACTTTTTTCAAAAGCAGTCTGGGCAATAACTGAAAGCCTTGGGAAAAGTTCCTTTGCATAAGAAAATAGCTAATGCATCAAGTTATGGTTTCTTAATGGCATTCAATTAACACATCACCGTTGTTAGTTGATTAAAAATTAACTGTGAATACACATTTAACATTTAGTACTTACAAATGTTCCTTGATTTATTAAAATTGTCAGCAGTTAAGGAGTCTTGGGATAAGCAAGGAATATTTTCTTTGCCTATTTTGGTAACTGTAATGAAGCTAGTAGCTTTTAATAAAGAATTCAGACTTGCTGAAAACTTTTCTGTAAAGTACATTATAAATCATTCTTCACATATTAAATACTCACTTTGCTCAATTCATGTTTGAGAAAGCGTGTATCGGCTAGCAGCAGTTGCACTAGAAAAAAACACCTTTTTCAGAAGTGCTAAAAGAAGGGGCTATTGTTTAGAAGATTCCTTCAGGAATGCAGCTGAGTTTCCATTTGTGTCTGTGTTTGCTAATGGGGAATCTTCTCCAAGCTGAACTGGGTTGCAATATACCAACAAATGCTGTCATGTACCTTTTGCTGCACAGCATCCCAGTGCCACTGCTACAGCCTGTGGTCAGGAGCAAGGAGAAAGGTCATGATCAGGAGAAGCCCAGTCACCTGCTGTACAGTGATGTGCATCCTCCACATAGAGGGTTTTCAAGAGACTGACAATCTCACTCAACTTCTGATGTTCCTTACAGGACCAGCTCTGGCAGATCTGTCGATGCAGACAGCCTGTATTCCCTATCATTTAACACCAGCATAGCTATGTGTGATCATCCTAAATTTGGACATGTTAGTGCTCATGCTGTATACCGGGCTGACTCTGACTGCACATGCAGTCACTGAAATCACATGTTCAAACAGACATTTAAGCCTCTGAAGAAATATTTGTACTCTCAGATGTGGCTAATGTGTTTATTGAACCAAGTCCAGGCAATGACAGGCATGAGGACACTGCGAAAATAGAAACAGTCCAACCAAGAAGTAGCAATAGCAGTGCAAAGTGCTCAACATTTCAACCAAAGAAGTCAGGGGAAAGAGGGTTTTCTTCCTACCTAAGCACTGACACTTCAGATCTGCCTGCTTTAGTCCACAACTGTGCCTCTTTGATTAAGTGTGTGACATACGGATGCAGATCATGAAAACAAGACACCTACAATGTGAGCATTTGGTCACCCTGCTCGCAAGACACTGACAAAAGTCTTTTAAACACAGAAGTTCGTTTCCAGCACTATAATTTTCTTCCTTTGCCATTTCATATTGCTCTACCCTCAGTATAACTCAAAAACAAATGAGAAATAAAAAATAGGGAAAAAAAAATTAAAAAAAATTGAAAGGTTTGGAGCACTTTAAATCACATCCACCTCTGACTTGCCCCCAGGGAATGCAGCAGTGTTTTTCCCTAGTTCTGCACCTAATGAAACTCTTGTCATGATGCAGGGATTAATCTGACTATTTATTATTTGCATTAGGATGATACCATCTGCCTTTCCCTCCTCTCTCCTCTCCTCCTCGCTGCATGATTAGGGATCTATTGTGTTGAGCAAGATGGGTACTGTGTTAGGAAAAGGTTGTTATCCCCATTTAAAGGAAGGGAAGTGAGGTGGGGAGAATTTAATGATTTAGGTGGAGCACAGTCACGAGCATCCTATCCATTTCTGTGGGCTTCGCATAAGGCTCTAAGCATAAGCTTACTCTGCATAAGACATCACTGAGAGATGAGATACAAATTTATTTGAAAATAACTGTGTGTCTGCACTGCAGCATTGCCACCTAAAGAGATATTAGCTCTGGCCGCAGGAGAAGACTGGCCATCCCAGCTTGGTGCTGCTAAACTGAGATCTTGCAGTCTCCTCATTCAGAACTGGCTCAATAGAATTACAGAATCCTTTAGGTAGAAAAGACCTTTAAGGTCATTGAGTCCCACTATTCTCTCAGCACTGCCACAGCCATCATTAAATCATGTCCTTCAGCCCCATAGCTACACAGCTCTGGGATTCCTCCAGGGATGAGGACTCCACTACTGCCCTGGGCATCCTGGGATGGGGCTAGACAACACTTTACGCGAAAAAAATTTTCCTAATCCCCAATCTAAACTTCTTGTGGTGCAACTTGAGACCATTTCCTCTTGTCACCTTCCTTTCAGCTTGGTAGAACAGAACAGCACACAGCTCTCCACGATGTCCTTTCAGGGATTTTGGGAGAGTAATACAACTCTGAATCCCCCATGAGTTTTCTTTTCTCCAGGCTGAACACTCCTAGTTCCCTCAGCCATCTCTCATCAGATTTGTGCTCCAACCCTTTCCTCAGCTTGGGTGTGCATCTCTGGACATGCTTCAGCCCTTCAGTGTCCCTTTTGGGGGTGTGGCCCAGAACTGGACACAGAACTCAAGGTGTAGTCTCATCAGAGCTGAAAAATCACTGCCCTTGCCCTGCTGGTCACATTATTTCTGATATAGGCCAGGATGCCATTGGCTTTGTTGGACATTTCAGCACACTGCTGGCTTATATTTAAGTGGCTGTCAACCAAGACCTCCAGGTCCTTTTCCTCCAGGCAGCTTTCCAGCCTGTAGCATTGCCTGAGGTTGTTGTGATCCAAGGGCAGAACTCAAGTGCAACATAGAGTGCACCAGGGTGTATTGACCACAAATGTCCAGAATAATTTTCCTCAATTCACCCAAGAAGCAGTGAAATGAGAAAGTAATACTTCCCTTTATAAACTCTACTTTACCACTGCCATGTTGATAAACGAGGGTTTGGGCTGAATCTCAAAGCAAGACATAGCTTTCACTTTTGTCTCTTCTCAAGTCTGCTGTCACACTTAGTATATCCTTCACCATGTCTAAAAAAACCTATCCAGTAACTAAATGAATAACAGTTTCCTAGAAAAAAACGAAAAATATTGTTCTATGATACCAACAGTGCAACTTTAAATGCTCTGTCAGAAATGCTTTTAAGTGCTTATTTTTGAAATAAGGAATTTTCCATGTAGAAGTACTAGAAGAACTTCTTAAAGAAATATAGATACTTGAAGATACTAACAAGTGGTAACTGAAGTTAAGAAAAGAAGCTTATCTTTTGCTGAAGTTAATGGGAACGAAATAAACAAAAAACTTTAAAAAATCTTCCATTGCATCTGCTGATCTTAAATCGAAGCATCCTTGAAAATCTGTGTCTTGTGTGCACTCCACAAATGGGATCCCATTGTGCATGTCTGACACTCCTGTCAAAGTATTTTGCTAGCATCACTTACAGCCAATGATGCCTCAAGAGAAAGCTTGCACTAACAGCCCCTTTTGCCAAGTGGGGATGCTGTCTTTCACATGGTTTAAAGTCCATGAGCTGATGACCACAATCCCAGAGCCTCTCCAGATACACTCTACTCTATTTACTAGACTAATCTAACGTCAACATCTTCCCACACGAACCACATCTTTGCTGTTACCGGTATTTACTGCTTAAGCCTAAGCCTGACATTCTTCAAGAAAATTAAGGGAAAGGGCTTACTCCCCACAACGCTCTTCATGTAACAAGTATGACAGAGCTTAAATACCTCAGAGACAGAGAAGGATCTATCCAGGCAACAAAAAAAACTCTCAGAGAAAGCAGGTATTTGTCAGGTTGTGAGATAAAAAGCTCATCTCCACAGACACAGAGGAGCACAGAGCATAACTATGGGGATAGTAAGGGTCCTGAATAACTTCAGAGGAGAAATATACCCCTGCCATGGCCCCTCCCATGTCTGCCCCAGGAGACCATCACCCCACCATGGTAAGTCATTTCTCTGAAGCACCTTAGAGAGGGTTCACAGCCTATGGAGACAGTATGGGGTGCACAGGAAGAGTGTTCTGTGATTGATTAGGACTTACAGGATATCTTGGAAAGGAAAAAATTAAAAAAAAGGTTGGGAAAGTTAGGCATAAAAGTATCTTGGGAAAGTCACAAGTGTGTGCATAATGTTTGTATCCCTTGGAGACAGGCTGCAGCCTCAGGACCTCCTGTGTCCCAATACTGGCAACATAGGGGAAATAAGAATTCACATGCAGACTGAGTATCTGGGCTGAGCCACTGTAGGATCTGTATTTTATGCATCCATGTATACTTTGCACAGACAGACTTTCACCCTGCCCAGCCAGAGAAGGGACATGATGAGGCTGTTGGTGCTGATGACATTTGTGTGAATGCTTTCTGTGTCTGTGATCCATATGGATCTGAACACATCTATAGGTCAAAATATACATGCTGTAGATGTGTGTGAAGATGTGCCTGATGGGAACATATGCTCAGTTTCTCTACTGACCGGACCAGTGATGTGGGTCTACAGCAGACTCAGCTCTGTTAGACTAAATTCAGTATTTCCCCAACAATATCCTCAAGCCATTAAAAAATGCAGGACTGCAACAAACTGTCATCTCAGTATTTGGAGTCAGAGGACTGTAGAGGCTACTATATCATTAACACTCTGTTTGATAAGCTTCACCAGTCAGATCCGAGGAAGGGAAGGAGAAAAGGAGGTACCTTTGGACAGGTTTGCCAGGCAGATGAACAGGGGAGACTTTCTTTTCAATCAAATAATCACAGGCACAAACGCAGGGAACAATTCATGGTACAAAAGGAGAGATAAAAAGAATGTGGAGGAAATTTTCAGATAACAACTGTCTTCTTACTCTCTCTCTCTCTACAGGCAAATACTGCTTCATTTTCTGATACTCTTTACATCCGAGATGACTCTGATTTCTCTTGATGAAGGCACAAATAGCAGTTGGGTGCCTAAAAATCTGAATATCTCTGTGGACATAGGTCTAAAGACCCTGAGCAGTCAAAATTCAAAATGGAGTTAGATTGCAGAACAATAGTTTTTACAGCCCTTTGTCCTCAGACAGTCTCAAAGTCTGGAGTTGGAGACTGTAATGAGAAGTTTAGAGCAATTGATGTCTCTTTTTTTCATATTCGTCTGAATGAGGATAGCCTGGAACCTGAGATATCTCAGAGAAGTAAGCAGAAGAGACTCCTTCTTCTGTAAGCTATGCAGCATGAGTTACCTTCTTTATAGTTTTGTCTTTCTCTTTCCCTTGTAAGACAGAAACAGGATGCTTAGCTTAGCATAAGAAAAGGGAAGGCAGAAAAGATAAATTCTGCTCTTTCTTCCCAAAGTCCTTTCCTAACCAGAACTGAGTTTAAATCAGAGAAAACTTTGGGAACTGACCACCAGTTTAAAAATCTTATTGTGTAATTGAAATACATTCACTAGCACAATACAGCTTGTTAATTATGAGGCATTAAACATACGAGGCCAGATTTTGACATCTTGACAATGATGGCAATCTTGTATACAAATAGTTCTGCTGCAATAAATTGGACCATTTGTGCAATGGGATCTACCCAAGGCTACAAGTGACTCAGTGTGAATCCAAACCTGACACCTAATATTTATAACATGGGACTGGATGACTCAGGGCTTCAGAACAAAACAGAGCTTTTTTTCCGCCTCTGGCTACCTGCTTTAATCTCACCGCTGTCAGCCGTGACAAAAAGTCAGCACCACATGACAGCTGTTCAGAGACATCCTAATGAGCGGGTGATGTTGGAGGTCCGGGTGGACATCACCCGGGGAAGCAGTGTTTCTCCTGGGCTTCTGTGCTGGCAGCTGTGGTGGAGGAGCCATGGCCTGCAGGTCAGGGTCAGAGCATGTCAGGTGGCATAAAGAAATCGGCACCGCCGCAGCTCCTGCAGCATCTGTGTGAGGAGAACGTCACATTTCTGCTCCCCAGGCACAGGGAGGACAGAGCTTCCCATCAGCACGTATAACCAAAAATAATCCCCCCTTCCCCAGACAGCTTTGGCTCACCAGTGAGGCCTAAAATATGTATTCTTTGGGGATCACAGTAAACCTGGAGACCATAATTAAAATATGTTAATCTACACTGGGCACTTACCCACAGATAAACAATTCCATTTGGCACAATTTCCTGCAATCTTCTTCAGAGATTTGAGACTGATCTCAGAACCCCATCCCTTTTTCCCTTTTGACATTTTTGGCCTTACTTTTGAGCCAAAAAGAAATTAAATTGGGGGGGGGGGGGGATTAAATAAAGTGGGAAGGGGAAAAAGACAGTGAAAGGAAAAAAAAAACCCAACCAACCCACGCTTGTTTTCTTCGTAAGCCTTGCAATTCCAGCTCATTTTTACTGGGGGTGAGGGAATGCTGTAGCTAAGCTATGTGTTCATTACAGCCAAGGGGGAAAAAATGAGGTTGGCTCCTAGTTTTGCTTATGTTGTTAAAAGAGCCTCTGAAGCTGCAGTTCTGGAACAGGTCTCCTCTTTCTTTGAAAGCATGCTGTTTGATAGACTGTCATTTGTCCCCTCCTTTCAGAAGAGCCAGCTGGCAGCTAAGTGCTAAAGCCAGTGACTTGCATGTGTTTTTCTGACATTTAACAAATGGGAACAGCTTGCAAATCTGCATTAACTCACTCTGTCTCACAAATAATCATCGGCTACGCGGTGTAGACATTCGGAACATTAGCACAAACACAAAAGGGAGCGGGAGTCTGTGGGAAAAACAAGTTGGCAAATAAAAGATGTTTTACTAAGGGACAGATACTGCTTTCTGGTTCAGATAGAGGGTTTGGATATAGATCCTGAAGATGGGGGGTGGATGGAGGTATGAGAAGCGCATAGCGAAGGGAATTAATCCTCTCCCTCGAACCACAGAGGAAGCTATCGGATTTGCACCTGAAATGAGAGATTCTTTCACCTATCATTCACAAGTGTTTATCAGTGAAGCATTTTCATTTTACAGCCACCACCTGAGATAGTCTGAGGAAAATACAGAAAGTGCACCCAATGCCAAGTTGTTTCCTCATCAGTGAATCTGTGCAGGAGCTTATGGATGTCCCTGAGATTTTTCTCTTTGTAAATTAACATAAAAGTCTGTTACTAGGATAATGAATACTATCAGATGGTTAAGGTAATAAAGAAGCAGGGATAAACCCAACAAATGATCAGTTCTGAGGCTAAAATATAGCAAGCAAAACACCTTCTAGGCTTAGGTCAGAGATTTGGATTTTTCCTTTGAAGAAGAAATGGATATTTAATTCCTTTAGCCTTTCTAAAAACTGTAGCCACAGCTTTTACAGAATGAAAGAAAAATACAGCTGTTATTTAATCTTAACCTATTTTTGTTTTCTCCACTCTGGGTACTGAGAGAGGCACATCCTCTGGTAACAATGTGGACTTTTTTGCCTGGTCTGAAATAAACCCCTTTCCTTTGTAAGTTAACAGTCCTGTAGGTCATAAGAAGACATGTAACAATCGGGTAAGAAAGCTTCAAGTATGGGCTATATCAGTTTGGGGTGATCATCTTCCTTTGTAATAGCACCCAGGTCAGGACTACAGTATTTACACCAAAGCATCTTTCTTGCTGAGGACTGTCTTGTGCCTGGGAGTCCTCACTGAATTGTGGCATGTACAGATGCATCTCTCGAGGTCATGAAGAGTGAGTTGCTGTAACAGACTTAATCCCTCTACTACAGCAGAGGAAAACTACCACAACACTGGTACAGTTGAGCAAATATTGAGGCAGGAGACATGATTTCCAGGAAGTACTTGATGGATCTGAGTGCCACTAAAATTGTTTTGATGGGCAGATAGGTATGTTACTTTGCATTACTAGTAGCTGAGAAGGAAACATGCCTTGGCTGCCTCTATGGAGCACACTAACATTTAAGAAGTTATCACTCACTGTGAATGAATTCATAATCCACAATATTTCTGAGATAATTTAACCAAGAGGATTTAAGCTGTATACTAATCACTTTGGCCCTGAGTTGTCCTTCCCCACACTAGTTGCAGCTTAAAATACCGACTATATGTGAACTTTTAACTAGGATCAGACTTCATTACAGGTTTTAGACTAGGCAGGATTCAGCAACCTGCAAGATTCCATGAGGACATGGCCCTTCAGGAATGTTCCTGGCCTGTAGGCAAAGCCTTAGTGCATTCATGAAATTGTAGACAGCTGGACTTTTCTTCCATGGGGAGCAAAAGCAGCCTCCTGCTTTCCTGGGTGTGCCTGAGACGTTAAGCAGTTTTTGGTATGCAAAACCTCTCTCAGAAAGAGCAGCAGAGCCATAGGTGCTGACTTGCTGTATTTCCCCTCCCCTGAACATCTGCAGGCATGTTTTTTGTCTTTTGAGGGAAAACAATTTAGGATTCTAGGCAATCATGGGTTATTTTTTGTACTCAGCTCTGTTCCACCCACCTTTCCCCTCACAAATATTTAGTCTATAGTAAAAATAATCTGATCTTTCAAATCAGCTACAGGAAGTTCAAGACCATGGATGATAAATTGTATGCACCACTTTTAATTACTCTGTCATCTGTTTTCCCATAAGTACCAGGCAATTTCAGTGAAGGTTTAAGTAGGGAACTCAAGAACCACTTCCTTATCACATGTGCACTGTAGTATGTTTGACTCTGAAATATAAGAGCTGCCATTTTTCCTGTAGCATCAACATTTCTCTTCACTACATCTCTCTACCTCTTTCTTTCTCTCTCTCTCACAGCACTTGGCAAGTTCCTCCCTGGTAAAATGTCCATCTGTAAAAAATAACACCTTATAGGCATGATGTAAGTGTTGACTGCATTTTATTTTTGTAGAGATATTTATATATTTAATTAAATACAGTCTTGGTAGCTTTGTAATTGCTTAAGAGTGTTCTAACAAAAGCCTAACTGTTGAAGTGGGCAGAATTGCATGTTCTTTCATTTTTTTCTTGCTCTCCTTTAGTGTACTCTGTGCAGTTCAGCAATGAGTGTATGATTTACTATTGTCCTGGAACAATCTCTGCAAAATGTTACCTTTGATCCACCCCTCCACCTTCAAATGTTCACATGCACAGACAGACACTCTGTATCTAGAATGGTCCCAAGGGAAGATCAAATTCATCCCTTGCACAGCTACCTTGATGTCAGTGAAGTTTCACCACCACAGATGAGTTCGGCCCCTTCAAGCAAAGCTCTGCAGTAGTTAAAAGATATATATGTGAAACAGCCCAAAAGGTATTCCCTTTTCCCTTCCACACTGTGAAGCAGCACATCAGACAAGTGAAGAAACAGACAGAAACAGATAGGATTTGCTCCAAGAAGAAGAAATAGTGACATTTTAATGGTTGAGCTAAGAGCAAAGCAGTCCTAGAAAAAAATTTTGAAAAGAAATTCAGGGACGTGGAAGCAAGTTGCAAATAATGAAATTGAAGTTACCAACTGAAAGACAGAGGAAGTGTTTTTAAGCACACTTCCATCAGGTCCTGTGCTTTAACCCCCTTGATATTCTAGGACACATCCATCCAGCCGATATAACCAGTGTGTGACTTCTGAAGATGCTGTAGCATATCTTTACAAATCATGGCAGAACAAGACAAAAACTACTTCCAAACAATCTTGATGGTCAAACTCCAAAACTGCAGGGTAAAAGTTACATTCAAATATTTTGCACATAGACTCACTACCAAAGCTAAATCGTTGAGTACAAAACTATTCTGTGAGAACAAATCTCAGTAATGAGATCAACGCTATGACTATTCCTGAAACTTTGTTTTCATGAAAAAAGTTCCTGCTCACAGAAGCTGCCGTGAAGATAATGAATCGACTTTGTCCTCAGGGAGAACTTGTCCTTTGTGCTCAAGGAGCTTTAGATCAGCCCTGAAGCTGTTGGTTTTCTGTGATGAGTCTTGGTGTGGGCAAGAAAAGAAATATGAAGAAGCAGGCAGAAACTTACTTTTTCCTAAAGAAAAGTTAGGCTTTGATAAAAAAGTCATCTGTACAAAGTCTCTGGATGATCTAACACTTTGCAACATTTTTAGATGCACCTTTCTAACCTTAATGTCATTCATGATTGTTTGTATAAAGATATAGCAGGATTGTTTGCTTCTGTTTGTTTGGTTTAGCTTTTTTTTTTGCTGTTGGATAATCAGAGATACCAAACAAATATTTGCAGGTTTTAGAGCTCAATGGCACAGAATACCTCAGAGAGAAATAACTTTGGATACTTTTAAAAGAGATCTAGAGGCCTTTTTAAGAGGAAAAAAAAAAAAAAAAAGAAAAAAAAAAAAAGAATAAGAATCAGCCTAGCCTTTTGATGTACATTAAGTAACTATATTGATCTGGATACCTCCGGGGACAGTTTATAGGCAGATCAAGAAGAAACGCTCCCAGTTGCACAGCAGGGTGTTCAATGGGAGGAACTGCAGGGAGGCATTTTTTATTCATGATTTCCTGGAAAATCTCAGTAACTTCTTCATTGCTCCTCCTTGCTGTAAAAATTTATGTGAGGAATGGACTGAAACCAAAGCACCAGATTAAAACTATGGAGTCTGGGATTGAATGAGAGAGGTGTGAGTGAGGTAAAAGAGCAGAGTGAATGGGAATTTTGATTCCTAATGCTATAAAGTTGGATTGAAAGTCCAAAATATGCAACCAAGGTACATCTTCAGATTTTCAGCTATCCACTGCAATATCACTCCTATATTCCAAGTCACTTTTAGATATTGCCAAACATTGTCCTTTCTGGAAACTTGAGCTGCAAAGAACAAAAGCTGCAATTGAGCTATGTTTTCTCTACATCCTCCTTCCTATCTCTTCCAGCCTTTCCCCCAGAAAACAGAAAAGTTGCAAAAGGTAGCACACTGACATTTAGGTCTCTGCAAACATGTGTTTGCATACATGTGAAAGAGAGAGATGGGGAGAGGATTCCTGCCCCAGAAGTGTGATTAACTCCAAAACAGGTTGATAAAGGATCTGCTGTAGTAGGATGTATTAAAAAAGAGAGTTATTGTATCTTCTGAACTGATCAAGGTGATAAAGTAACTGATCACACAGAAGAACTGCTAGAACTGCACCCAATTCTACTCTATGAGTAAACAGAGTCCTGTGGCTCATTCAAGAGGCTATAAATTTAAGCTTAGTATTTCAGGTCTATATCTAAAGACTGACAGAACCTCATATTTCCTGATTCATCCAGAAAGAATGCATCATCTTTTTGTACCAATCTAATCAGGAACTTTTTTGCCACGTCCATTTTTCTTTTTAAGTCAAAAAAGGCACAGAAAAGATTTAGTCTCCTTTTTTTGCTGTTGTTTTTTTCCTCCTGGATACAGGAAAAATAAAACGAACCTCGATTTCGCTAAGCCTCTGACACAGGTACCCGGACTTTAGTTCTCACAGTGGAGCAGTTCGTTTCAACCCTGTGCTTTAAGTACCATCTAGTGGTTAAAAATATATTTACATTTCTGCCGTGGAGGGACTCTTTGGATTCAGATTTCTATGTCTTTTGGAGACGAACTAGTCTCATCATTTTCTGGTATCAAATTATAAGAAAAAGAAACATTTTTCCATTTATTATTCTTCTCCTTTTATTAACAAAAATAAAATCTTCATGTCATTTTGCTCATCTTGTCTCAGTCCCACCAGAAGCACTGCAACATTTAGCAATTTCAGAGAAATAAGAGCTCAAGAAAAATTCTTGTATATCTTTTTTTCTCTTTAGAAAATAAATGGCAAATCACGATCCTCCATTTAATTATATTTAAAAGCAAATAACAGATTTCTTCATAAAGAACTCAAGCCATATATCTCTGAATATGCATTTGAGAATTTGCCTTCAATTTGAATCACTTATTACTCTTGAAAGTATTGCTCCATCTATCTATCTGTCTTAAATTAATATCTCTCTTTGTGTGCTCCTCTTTCCATATTGTCTGCCATCTGTTACATGATCACTGAGAGATAATGCCTGATTTACTTGTTTGATTATCTTGCTTTCTGTTTCAGTGGACATTGCTTAAATGTAACCACAGTGCTACCCTCCTGCTATCAGCAAAGTTAGATCATTAACTAGTACAGGTGACCTCCTCCTTTCCACCAGATCAGTGTGATTCTTTCCTAGTGTAAAGCTCCAGATGATAGTTATGCAGAGTCATAGCTAGCCACCTTCAAACAACCATTTGGGAGAAATTAGATTTTGTATCATCCTAAACTAGACATTTACGATAGATTAAATTAAAATATTGCTTAAGGTACCTGTCTTTTCCCTTGATTACAGCAGAAGTATCAAAGCAGGTCAGGTGAGGCCTCTGGACCCAGATTTAGCTCCTCACACTCAACCTCCATTGTTGGTCAAGCTCCTCTGGGCACAAGAGAGCCTTTAGGAAACTTGCCATCTTCCTGACTAGCAGTCCAGGCCTGGAGAGTACTGATAGCAGGCTCAAAGGCCCTGGAATCAGATAGTTTGAGTTGAGTCCCTGTGTGTGCAGCCTCTCCCTATGTGCAAGGAAGACCTATCAGTGCAGCCCATGGAGCCCAGGGATGATGATACTCACTCAATAGCTGTTACAAGGACTGCTTCATTACCTCCCTCAGAGCCAAAGACAGCACTGACTAGTTCCTTACCAGCTATAAGGACAGCTTAAAGACCAGCCTGAGCATAAACATCCCCAGGTGTCCAAATTCAGATGTTTTCTTACACACACTATCCCTCCACTCAATATTTTAGTCAGCTAAAATCTGTCAAGATAAATTCCCCCTCAGAAAGTTGTTAATTTCACCTTGTAAGTCTAACTGGCAAGTGATGTGAGAAAAATAAAGACAATAAAACATTTATCATTCTCACACTGCCTCAGCATGGGTTATTACCCCTTCAGAGTTTGTCCCCACAAACATTCAATTTGGTGTTTGTCACAAGTGATAGAGCAGGATTCCATAAAGAAGGTCTCAGTGCTGCTGGAAAATTTTTCTGTCCCATTTGTTGCTCCCAGCTGCTTACTTGCTCCCCCCTACATTGGAGATTTCCAGCCAGATCTGCATGTAACCATTGTGTAACCCTGGAGATACCAAGAGCAAGTGCATGGGAGGGATCGTTACATGAAAGTTTTTAAAGGCCAGTTAAGTTCCTAAATGAGAACAGCAAGAATCATTTAAATACTTCCCATTTGACAAACTTGAGAGATTACCTCTTTTCCTGTTAGATCAGATCCCGTTTCCTCAGATCATATATTATAAATTGCTGCCTAATGTTGAGTTGGGAAGTATCATCCTAGAAATTTTGTTGGAGACACTTTGACATGAGCACAAGATTTATTGCTGGGCAGCTGGAGAACTTTAGGGCTGTGATGACAGACACTGGATTTTTTTTTCAAATGAGTATAATGACACTGAAAAGAATGCATCCCTGAAGTGTTTTCCTGTGAGTTGCAGATGTACCCACATGTAGGTTTCTGAGGAATCCTCATCAGCAGAAACAGCAACACCAAATAGGTTATCAAGAAAGAGAAATGTACATGTTTATTTTATAAGGCAAATGCATTTTGCCTGCAGGAGTGAGGGGCAAAAGGGCATGATGTAGTCCTGGACTGAAGCTAAACTAGTGAGGAGATCCTGCTCTTATACTGGAAGATATTGCACATCTGTGTGCTAAAGCCCATTTCTGTTATGTTACCCAGAGTGAATAGTTTATTACGTATCATTACCTCCAAACAACAGATAATCAATTTGGATGTGTCCTTATTTACCTGGACAAACACTGGAAGCCTTTGCAATTTAATGGCCTAAGTGTTTGTTAGAACAAATAGACCTATTCAATTCCAAGATCACAGTCAATCGGACTGTTTATAGCTTGCTGGTTTCTGCTTTTGAACTGTAAAACTCTGACTTGTTTTCAAGGTGTAAAATTAGCAGTAACATTTTCACATGCTAATGGATAAGTCCCTTATTGAAACATATGACTGCATTTGGTCTTTGCAGAGTGAAAATAGTCTTGCTCAAAACCCCAGCACAAAGCTTGTGGCCTGCCTGAATTTCACACAAGCCCTGATGTGATGCCAGGTGTGAACCGGCCCAGATACTGGCCGTCTGTGCAAGAGTAAATTTCAACTATTAATTTACAGGTTGAAGCAGGTTTTCCATCCATTATTAGATTATGCTATATGTATACAGCTCTGTAGAGCAGAAATAGGGTGCTTGAACCAAACACAAGCATTTAAAACAGTAATTCTTCATTTCATCTTTGAAATGTTTAGCCTTGTTAAATCTTTCTTAACACTGAAAAGTGGTGTTAAACCATGTCTCCTTAGTTTAGCAATACATTCTATGTTGTAATCACACCCTTGTAAATAAGCACAAGATTAAAAATGAAGGAACAGATGATATCAAACCTTTCCCTTTAGATCTTGGAAGCTGAAGGAGTCAGAACACAATATAAAGAGGAAAAGGAACAAGAGGAGAAAATACATTTTGTTATATTAATGTGTTGGTTATATTTCCTGCTTGGTTGGGTAAGAAAAAGTAAAGCCTCAGAATTGGACAGTCAGGTAAATTTTGAAAATATTAAAATGGACTTCAGTGAGAGATTTGATGATGGAGAAAGGAAAAGTGGGACAAATGAAACAGGCTGCAGAAGTAGCAGGTTCAGTGAAAAACATCAGGCCTATAAATCTGCTTTTTGGCCAGCATGGAATGAGTTTCTGTTTCCCATAAAAACATCAATGTATCCAGTAATATCTCAGTATTAATCTGCTTGAGAAACTTACTGGAGTTTGGACTTCTAAAGAAGACACTTACTAGGACCACTGCAGTATATATGGGGAGGATATTTGATAAGGTGGTACTGAAGAATATAGAGTGGTGTTCAAAGAGGGTGTCTCAAAGTGGCATAGGGATGTTTCCAACACACTCTGTCCAGAGGGCAGCCGCACACAGTTATGCAATATGTCTGCATTTATCTGAATCTTTCATTCTTTTTCTTTAATATATCTTCTCCTACTTTCAGTTATTTGTCCCCATAAGGAAAGATACTGGTATAGTGACAATATTACTTCCCTGCCCTTCTTCATTTAAAAACTCAATCTCTTTTAATCTCTCCACATAAAATAGGTTCTGTATTCCCCCATTAATTTTAACAGTTCTTCTCAGTTTTGAATTTGCCTTTTTGTGGCCATCAGTGTCTCCAAATTCCTGTTAGAATTTTTTTGTGCTCACCTTTCTTTTAGTTGCATTGGTTTCATGATTCACAGACATCACACAACCTCTAAAGTCCATGTTTTCCCCCTTTCTCAGTAATAACTGATGATCTCTCTATTTAAAACAGAAATAGGTTAAAATTCCTCCAAAGCTTATGAATGATATCACAGAAATTATTCAAAAGGGATTCTACCAGCAACGTGAAGGAAAGTTTCATATCTGACACAATGTTTTGATAAAGTCCATTTATATTTTGGTTATCCTACTAGTGTCCATGCTGAGATTGATTACTTTTTATTTAATAAATATTACTATGTGAATCATAAAGACTGAATACCACAATTTGCTAAATTGTGTATTAGATAATTACCAGTCTACAGAGAGCAGATACCTTATTAGATATATCACAAGCACCTCAAGGAGCTTGTATGTGAGAAGTAAAACTGCACAAGACACACAGAATACAACTGCTCTGGTAGCTCTAACCCAGACAGGGACATCTCGGTTTCCAGTAATACCATAAAGATCTCTGTTTAACAGCTCCATCATCCAATAATAAAGCTCATACACACTGCCACTTAGATTCTACATCACAGGCTCATAAAGTGCTCTGAATCAGTGGTATTTTGCTTACTCTTCTAAATTCTTATATTTTTTGTTTTCAGTTCTTGGCATAAGTGACCATATTTGTTATCTTGTCTTGAATTTTCAACTGAAGGTGTTCACCAAATGGAATAAAATTTCCACAGTGAATCCTTCTCCTTCTTATTATCACTAATGTTATCATTCTCATTACCTGACATGGATATAAGTTCTTTAGCTCTGAGGCTTCTTGACTCAGAATATCTGTGTCATGCAAAAAGGCTTTTATGGGAGGTCCAAAACAAACTTCCAGAAACAATTTTGGACCAGGGTGCTATGAGGATTTCCTAAGTTATTGCCAGGGATTCATCTTTAAATTAACTGTGCCTTTATAGTACTAAAATTCTGCTTTTTCATTAGTGACATAGCTTAATTGCTTCACAATCAGGGGGAAAAAAAATTAGAAATAAGAAGAAGCAAGAAAAAAAAAGAAGTGTAGCAAATACCTGCCTGACTTAACCACATTAAGCAGCATGGTGCAGAATATAACTTAACAGTCCAGTGAACTGTCAGTGGCAGAAGTAATTGGAAATTGGTGGGATAGTTCTTCCTGTGATGGGGATGGGAGTTTTTCATGCCTATTTTTAATGGGCAAACAGCTCTCAGGGCAGCTTCATATTCTGTCATTAATTTGTAAAGATCCTTTATAATGTAGAAAAGTTAAGATAGCAAAAAAAAAAAAATTCCAATTATATGTTTAATGACTTGGCATTTGTGGTAATGCTATCTAGCACTAATTCACCTGTTAGAAAACAGTCTATCTTTTAGCCTCTGGGGTTAATAGAGTGCAAAAGCCTAGGCTTATCAGAGGGTGGGAGAAAAGTGATTAATTTTTTTCCAGCAAATAAGAAAGAAAAGGAAGAATGACAAAACTGATTAAGAGTTTTCAACTTGTTTCTTTGAGTTTAGACTATTTATTAAATACTTTTAAAAAGAAAATAATAAACTTCTAATACTGGTGTCTTCTGTCCCTCAGTATTTTGCAGAGAGGTGAGGGAGGACTTCAGAACCTTCATACCCAACAGGAGCACCACTGGAGTGAGGCATACATATTGTGTCATGGAGCTGCAGAGATGGTGCCACATAGCCTGCCCTTGAGATCAAGGCTTCCTTCACTTCCTTCGCTTTATTATGGAAATGGGATCCATAGCAAAAATATGTGGTTTGATCAGTCAATAGGTGGATGGATGGAACTAACTTGTCGTCAGTTGCATACTCATAATGACACAAAAATCAATAGTAGATGCTTAAATGAAACTAAGAGCGGAATTTGTTTCCCAACAGCAAAGAAATGCAGTTTATGCAAACATCCATGTTCATTTATATGTCTGCCTTTATCAGTCACTGCTGTATTTGCATCTCACCTTGGATAAAGGGCTAGCAAAGGTGATAGTAATGAACTCTTCCATTTTGGAACATTTAAGTAGTTTGTATTATGAATTGCATATTCTAACTGAATGCTCTGGGATGAATTTTCGAGTTCACTGAAAGGAAGAGAAGCAGCATTTGCCATGTTTACGCAACATCTTCCTTTGCTCAATGCCAGATTTGTCTTTGTCAAAGCTAAACCAGGATTAGCAGCAGAAATACTAAACAATGTTAGAATTCATGCAGTCCATGTAGAACACAGAGATACTGGTAATAACAAAAAAAGCCACAGAAAGCAAAACAAGTAATTGTCATCAGTCTAATCTCTAAACTAGGGAGTTTCACCTTAAAGATAAGTGCTGTCTAATGGCTGGAAAACAAGCCTAGAAATCAAGGCTTATCTCCTGCTTCTCACTCAGCTCATGGTTCATCTTCCAGGAGCTAATGAAAGCTGAATGCTGAGCATCCAGAGTACTGAAATCCAGTGACTTCACCCAGAATTCTATAACCTTGGATTTTCTGAGCAGTCAGTTCTTATAACCTGTTCCTGAGCCCTTTTGGGTCGTGCATGGTTTTGCATTAACTTCTGCTGGAACTTTATATTCTCTGTACCTCAGCACCTCCCATCTGTGTCATGGAAGCAACAAATCCAGTGTACTCTAATATGGACATGCCTGGTGCTTAAAGAACTAACACTTGCCCTTTAGTGACCTCCTGGTTACAGAGAAAATACATAAATCTCAACTAAAGGGTGGGATTTGTCTCATTTAATAGCTCACAAAAGCTGTGTGTAATATAAGCAAGTCATCTAGGTTCCCTTTACAATTTTTTTGAGAAAAATAGGATTGCAAACAGCAGTATGGTCCAGCCTCACACAATCATTAATGTTGTGATTATATCACTCCTAAAGTTTACTATCTGCTTCTCTTGACACTGGAGCAAGGTGAGGCTTGTCTAGACAAGGGAAATTACGTATTCTGACATAAAAATACAACTTAAAAGAAATTAGCAGTCTTTTGTTTATTGTCTGAAGCTTTATCTGCATTGAAAATTGACTCTTCTGTGAGTGGATGGACGGATGGACGGATGGACGGACAGACAGAATCAACTTTGCCTTTACATACATGGTAAAATTCATGTTTCAGTTTTGCTTTGGTTTTTTTTGGTTTTTTTTGTTTTTTTTTTTAAGTTCCTATTATTAAAAAAAAAAGACAAAAAAGTTTGGTTCTTATTCTTCTTGATCTGAAAGAGGTGTTCAGCCACTTTGGGGAAGCATAGGGTGCAGGTGAAAGTATGACCCACTCTTATAAAAGAGTCAAACTTGTTTTCCCTAAGTTAGTTGAAAGTGATATGCCCTCATTCCCATGGCAAGGAACATACCCTTTAGTGAAGCTGACAAGTTTTTCAAGGTGTTTCTGCACATCCTGTAGGGAAAGCAAATTGTCATCAAAATTGAAAATTCAGAATATGTTGGGTTTTGTTTTTTTTTTTTTCCCCTGAAGGTCTTTAGGGCTCTTGAAATGCTAAGTAGAAAACCGAGCTCAATGCATATGGAGGAGATTTTCATATTTTAAAAGACAGACAGAGTGTCAGCCGGCAGACGCAGCAGCTCCAAGCATCTTCAAAAAGGCAGAAGCAGGAAAGTTTACTGCTTGTTTGGCGGACACGTTATTTTAGCTTGTGTTCTGCAGATTGAGAGGTAGATTGCCTAGGGTCAGAGGGTGCCACTGCCCTGCAGAATGAGCATTATTCCTTTTTTTTTTGTTTTTAAGTGCAAATTTACATTTGGCTGCAACCTTCCTCCTTAATGATGGATCAGCCTTTTGTGCAGGTATAAGCTCTGATTGATGGGGCACAGGGATAGGAGAGGAGAATGGGGAAAACAAGTTTATAAATTTGACATAAGATTTGAATCTCAGCAGGAACTCTGCCAGTCTCCTTAGGCATAAAATTGGACTGGCTAGAGATATGTACTGCATGTGTGATGTTTCAGCACTTATTGCTTTCATTATATCTTTACTTACTCAGTTAACAGACTACTGAACTTGCAAAATTTGGCAGATTGGTTTTTTTAAAAACAAATTTTACGACAGAGTGAGGGGAGGAAGGAACTGGAAATACCTGAAAATTATACAAATGATCTTCATCAGGTGTAATCAAATGTCATTTAACTATTCTCATGGGAGTTTTACACTGGTTTTCTCCAGCGGATGACCTGATTCAATATTTTTGTTTTGCTTTAGCTTTTTTTTTTCCTCTTCTGAACAGGATGTGTTTCATGTTTCCTACTATTATTATCCTTTTCCCTTCTTTGTTTTGGGAATTATATGGATTATTGACTAAAAGGCATTAGAAAAGTAAACTCAGTGGGCCAAACTCCTACCCAGTGCAACTTTATTGAGTTCAAGTTATATAGAGATGAATGAGTTCAGGGACTCCTCCAAAGAGAGTTATTGGAGAGACTGATTCTATAATAAAAGGGAAGTCCACAGGTTTTTTTTTTTTTCATTTCAATGCAAATTAGGAGTTCCAAGAAGCCCAGTACTTTCATCTTCAGCTGATATGATAAAATCTAAGGAGGGTACTCCTCAACACAAAACATAAAATCTACTTCATTTTAATGGATTAGAAGAAATCCTTTCATATTGTCAAGAGTGCATTTAATAATATACCCTGGAGCACTCTCAGCTGTATGGCCAACTATAATGGCCACAGAGTAAGGGACTCCATTGATTGATACAACATCTGTCCCAGGAAAAAGTTGAGACTGCGAGGATTTGGCTCCTTAAAATAGCAGAAATGCAGTACCAATCTGGAGCGGTCTCAGAGAAAACTATTATGGACAGGACAAAAATAAGAATGTGATTGCTAACCAAGGTGTTTTAGGACAACCTTCTCATGGTCTTAACGAGGCCAAAACTTTTTGCTTGTAAAGTGGAATTTGCTGAGACAGACTGAAACAGTTGGGCCTGGTAATAGTATAAGACAGGATTGAATGTGTGCAGAGGTGCCAGAAGGTCTAGGATTCCTTAAGCACAAGGAATGATGCTGTTGTTCTTAGACAGAAACGTGGGGAAACAAGACCTTAGAAAGTTTCTTCACTGGTAGTGTCACCTAATGAAAAAAGGCCTGGAACACACTAGACAGAAAGTACTGTACTTCTTAATGGAGTGTTTCTGAACTAAATTCTGCAATAGCAGAGCACAGCAGAAATGCAGAAGGGTAGACGGCTCCTTCCTCAAATTATTCTAAATCTTATAGTCATTAGTCATAGAAAAACATAGAATCTGCTGGAAAGTGAACCTTGTTGGGTAAAATATCATTCCATAAACCTAAGTTACTGGTACTGTGAGTTTTCAAATAGACCTTTATTTATGGCTTTGTGTTATCTGTCTGAGAATCCACAGAACCACCCTTGTGAGAGCCTCACCTCTCTACAGAGATAAACGCTGCTGGCTGATCATTATTGGACATTTGCTCCCTGCCCCATATGGTCTAGATCTGAATGCCTTCTGAGTACATTACAAGGAGATTTTTCTTCCAAGTCTGGAATTGTGAGAAGGATCAGGCTTTTTGACTCAAACGAGATTGTTAGATTTACATTTAACTACAAATTAAGAGTTTGGTATTTTTTTTATAGCTAACTATTTTTCTGCGTGGTACTTAAAATTATTCAGTATCTCCAGTATATGAATAAATTACTTTTTAATGCACCTATAAATAAATGTAAAACACACATTTGAGGACAGGAGAGACATATTCTTTTCTTAAAATCCTTTCTCCTTCACTTTTAAATGAAATATAACTACTCTGTTAACCACCTATCCATTGTGGTTCTACAAACCTGTCTGTCACTGTGGTATCCAAAAAGCAAAAACTCTCTCTGCTGTACATCCAGCATCTAAAGTCTTTCTCAGGATACTACCAGAGGGAAAAAGGCAGTTGCCAATTCAGTTTTGTTCCAGTTCATTAGTGACCGAAAGTCATTACCATCTGACAGCTGTACTAAGGGTTATGTATAGTTATTAGTTGTCTCAGTCCAGTTTCTAGTGGACAGATGTCCACATTCAGAAAAGATGAAACAAAGCAAGTCTGACAACACAGATGCTTTCAGCAACTTTGATGAAAGTCTCTATCAAGAATGTGGGACCTGGTTGAACATCTGAACTGATGACTCCTCTTGCTTATCGTGGTAGTCTTGCTATCAGAAAATAAACGGTGTATGAGGAAGCAATGCTGTCCTCTAAAAGATGGTATATATTTCTTAGTAAGATTTAGGTTACATATTTCTCTGTGACTATCAATCTTATATGAACTGTGAGTGATACTTTTTCTTCTAAACAAGACAAACAGCTCCATTTCCTCTAGAAAGTCAAGTCAGTACAGAGCTCTCTGCTGCTCTCACGTTTTTTTGATGCTTCACCTCATCAGGCTTCTAGGACCTGACAAACCATAAGACTGAAAAACGGAAAAGGGATGGGGCAGATTTTAGTGCATGAACAAAGCAATGAAGAATGTCAATCTCAAGCTTGTCATAGGTTTTCCAATGACAAGAATGGCATACTATGAGTGAGTATCTAAATATAGGTGTAGCTAGCCAGTTACTGTAAGTCTTCATAGCAAAAATAGATTTCTTTTTGTTACCTTTCTTCAAAAAGAACACAGGAGAGGTGGCCAGGTCAACAACAGCCTTGAGCATGAGGCACCTCTATGGGTACGAGACATTAGTCCAGAACTGGAGGTCTGCTCAGTAGAGCCCATAGCTGGGCCAGGCAGGGCTGTGTTAGAGCAGGATTGGTATCTGTGGCATTGTTGGGACATGGAACTCCCTAAAACAGAATCCTGGACCACGAGCAGGGGAGATTTATGACCATTAAGGTCTATTAGTTCCTCAAGTTCCTTTCAGTCCCATCCCAAATCCAGAAAGGATTGATGCCCTTTTTCTGTTGGCAGGATGAAGGTCAGAGTTTGTTTTACATTGTACTTAGAGCATTATTAATCTTTACGCTCTGGTTCAGTTCTAGACCTTGTTCTTCTATCAGATAGCCTGCTATCTGGACCTTGTATCCAGCTATCATGGTAAGTTGCCTGGGCAGTGTGTGTGTGACTTCACACACAGATTCTCTCCTGGAATATACTTATTAGCCTCCATAAAGATAAAATCAAAGTAGAGTAGCCAGGAGAGCTTGCTTACAGGTGTGCTGCAGACTGGCAGTAGGAGAACAGATGTGCCTTGTTTGACACCCAGTATTTGGAATAATCATACCGTGCTTCAGTAGGCCAGAAACACTCAACCACCACTATATGCCCTCTCGCCATGCCCTAGTTGTCAAGCTAGAAAAACCTTCCTGCAGGCCACAAAACAACCCTTACATTACATCAGTCACTTTGGTCTGGAAAACATACAGAGAAATAACTGTGTCTTTTGGACACAAGAGTAATCACTGAAGCTTACAGGAAAAAAAACAGAGCAAATATTATTGCAGATGGAGTACAGATGGACCAGTCTGCAGGGGCCAAGTCGCGATAGGGTAGATGTGAGTCACACACACTACTTGGTTCAGGGTATGTAGCCTACAGTGGCAGTTTTCAGCAGTAGAGATGTTGCCATGAATGTCACGTTCCCTGAAGGATCCATAGAAGTGGCAGCAGAGAGTAAATGGGATAATGCCCTTATCTAGCTCCACATCTGCTCTGTACCAAATGGCCCTGTTCAGCTTTAGCATGCCACCTTGGTTGTAGCAGTGTGACATGTCATACAGACACTACACCAGCTCAGACATCTGTCACCTCCAGCAAGATCTGTGCCAGTAGTGTAGGTAATAACTCCCAGACACGTATGGTATGTTCATCGCTGTGTTTTTGAAGTACTTTAGGATCCTTCAGGGTGAAAAATACTTTATCTGCCCCTACGGCGTACATAAGAATTTGTAAATGTAACGTTATTAATAGAAAAAAGTATTATAAAGTGTCGTCTTTGACTGAAATGACATCATCTGACAATTTTGTTGTCCGAAATGTCTTTCCTATAGATTTTTTTCTTAGTTTGCCTCCCACGGATGTAATTTACTTTCTTGGTTAGACACATTGGGATCTGAGAAAGCTGGGATGCATACCACCTCAAAAACTCCTTTTAATGCCAACTTCAGAGGTCTTCTGCACTTTTTATTTAGCTTTTTTTTAAATAAGTAATCAAAACTTGAATAAAAACCCCAAATTTTTCTATAATGGTGAAATCAAGGGTGACAGTATTTAATCAATAATAATTCCATAAATTGAAAAAGGATCCAATTTTTCCAGAGAAAAAATATTATCAAAATGAACACACACATGCCACTTGTGTACACACTGAGATCTGTATTGCTTGGCTTTAAAATGGTGAGATATATTTGTCTTTTAAATTTTTACAGTTTTATGTTTTACTTCTTCTTCACGGCCAAGAAGAGCAATACTTTTGGTTATCTTTGTCATAGAAAGCAGAGATTTTACATAAAAAACCTAGGCTGGATAAAAGGTTTGGGTTTTGTTTTTTTTTTAATTAAAAAATTCTTTTAACATCATCTGTGCAAAGGACTTTGTTAACTTAATTCTGTTTAAATTACAATTTGGACTCATGAAACATGCCAGCTTGGAAGTAATGGAAACCAAAGGATTTAGTGATATGTGGTTCTGGGTCATGGCCTTCTCTAATTTCCTAGTTGTTTTAGACAAAAAAGAAAATAAAAATATCTAGTCAGAGCACTTGAGGGGAAAAAAATAACATTGAGGTGAAATAGTCCTTTTCTTAAAGAAGGTTCTTGTTTCAGCCTCTTCCCCCATTGCTGCTGACTTGCAAGTGAAGAGGACTGACTGACAACATATTCTTTTATATCCTTCTGCTAATGGTTCTTGCTGTGAAAATGGAGAAGAATGTTCTGGTTCCAAACGACAATTGTCTTTTATTAATACAAGCAGCATGTGCTAAGAGACAGCACCTCTGTCTTGATACTTCCTGAAGACTAACACTGCTGTATGTACAGTGACTGAGCTACACAAAGTATTTTTTTTTACTTTTCTTCATCAGCACCAAGAAGTTCAGTGGTTGTGATGGATCATAAAAACACAAATCTTCTCTTTAGTCAGCCCCAGATGCTTTGTCTGTGTAAACAGATTATGCATAGGGTAGTAATAACATGTATATTTTTGTCAATTAGAAGTGACTGCAATCCTTATTAACCCTCAAAACACTAAGGATTGTTTAAAATCGTACAATTATTTACAATGTGTAAGTTGTGGATGATTTTCAGTTGCCAATGTCAGATGTAGGGTCATTCTGTACTCATATTTTAAAATTTGTTTTCTATTAGTTGATGCTTGCTGACAGCTAAGTCTTCAGGAAAAACAAAATAGATGAGCAACAAATACCCTCAAATTAAGCATAGTGAGACTTGCGATAAAATCACCATGACGACTTCAGTGATCAACCAGCAATATCCACATCCTGCATGTGTTTGCTGCATGGTGGTAGAAGGCAACTGCCACTTCTGCTTAGCCTACTTCAGAGGAATCAGTAAAATAAAGGCATAATCCTTAAAATTACCTGACTGTCCCTAGGGAAATTTGAAGTACACAGTTTCCATGCCTCACAGAAGTAGACCACACTGTAACAAGGGCATAGAAGTGTTAACAGCGTCACATATGTTTTATTCTTCTTTGCTTAGGTGATACTAGATGCCAGAGATTTAAGACTCCCCATCTACAAGCATGAATGGGACATGGAATGATGAGAGAATTTCAAGAAAGGAGTTTAAAGTTCCAAAAGTGCCAGTGCTGCTGACATGTCGTGTGGATACCCTCAAGTGGGAGACTGCAAAATCAGCATGATAAACAGCCAATGGTGGGAGCTTTACAGCTGCAGGACAATTAGAGTTTAGATATAAATCATGGGACAGATCAGATAGATAACTTTGAAACAATTTCAGCAAGGCCTCAGTGTCCAGAGTGAGATCTTTGCTTCATTAACTGAGAAATTAATATTAGTTAACACCTCTTTAACACCCCTAAGTATGATAATGAACTAGAAGGAGAACATGCTAAACATATATGACCACGATCCTCAACTCCGGATCCAATTCCTGCTAAACATCACCCTGCATTGCATTAGGTAGGTGAGAATAGGGAGTTTATTTCCTTAAATGGAAATAGGGTGCGTTCTGCCTCTTGGTGTGCTGGCATTAGAAAGAGAGACCTCCCATGCACCCAGCACTGTAGGAAGGGAATGCTTACTTTCTAATACTCAATGGAGTGTAGGAGAGTCTCTTCCAAACCCATTTTTTGTAACAGAAGGGTTTCAAAGACAAAGCATTTGGCTGCAAAGTGGAGAGATGCTTCTGTGAAATCCCGGTGGTGCTGAACCTTCTGACACGAAACAGGAGTCAGAACCCCGAAACCTTCAAGCACATCGCTCTGGTGACAGCGGCCCTGCCTTTTCTGCTCTCAAGCCGCGACGAGCAACCATCTCACACTCAGCTGTGGAAGCAGCCATCTTGACACGCCTCTCATGGGAGCAGCCATCTTGTGTGCCGTACAGGTGGTGACAGCCATGACAGTGAGAGAGGGTTCGGCTGGCGGCCATTTCGGTAAAGGGCCCTTGCAAGGGAGGCTGTAGCATTCCGCTCCTTCCTCCCTTAAGCAAAATGGCGGCTGCGGCGCATGCTCAGAGCGAGGCGGTTCGTGGGGCCGAGGCAGTCCGGTCCGGTGCTGCTGTCCGCGGGTTCTTGCGTTGGAGACCGCGGGCACCACTGCAGCGGCAGCCGGGTATTCGCGGTAGCAGCGGCAGCAGCAGCAGCCATGGGCGAGACAGAGAAGCTTTATTACGTTTATAGCTGCGACCTGGACATTAACGTGCAGCTGAAGATGTAAGTGAAGCGGGCCGGGGACTGGCAGCACCCTCCTGCCCCGCTGCGTGCGGCCGCGGCTGTGTGGGAGGCGGACCGGCTCCTGCTGCCTCGGAGTAGGCCCGTCCGGCCGCCCGCTCGCCGGAGCTGTGCTGGGTCCCGAATCCTGGCTTCCCCGTGGGCGTCCCCTCACCAGCCCTGGGAGTTCCTGGGAGCCGCCTCCCGTTTCCCTCGGGGCTGCCGGGCGGGGGGCAGCGCGGCCGCGTCCCGGGGAGCGTCCCCACTGCCGGGCACGGGGCCGTGACAGCGGCAATGTCGGAGTTGTGAGCTTGGCTCTAAACTTCATACAGACATTCACGGCCTTGAGTCCCGCGGTGTGGTACAGTGCTCTAAGGCAAAGACTATCTGTCAGTTCAGCACTAGTGCTGCTGGTAGCCTTTCATCTGCTGGTGTCACAGCTCTGCTTCCCCCTCCGTATTCGGAGGAAGAGAGAAACTGTCGGCACTCTCTTTCCTACTTATTTGCGCGCTGCTTTGGAAACAAGTTGCTGTTAGTCCGATACTTTGTTATAGGCAGATATAGATGCTGCAGCACATAAATATGTTCCTAACTGGGTATGTGCAAGCACTCTTGTTGAAGCTGGTTTTTATCACACACAAATGTATTCATTTTTTAAATGTTTAAGTTTATGGGTTTTTTTCTGTATCACAGCAATAAAATATATAAGTTTCTGTAGGAATGGCGTGTCTGGATCTAAAGACATAGCTAATGCTGCTGGACTATGGTATATTGCATTTGTTTTTGAAGACTTAGGGAAGTTATTCAGGACTTGATTAACTTCTGAATGAAAAATCTGGAGTGTTATTGTGATACAGGTAGATTCTTGTTTGCCAAAAGATTGATCTTACATGTTTTCCTATCACCACAATTCCCTTTTTTGTGTGTGTTCAGATATACATCCACAGTCAGCTACTTATTATGCATGGTTGTTTTCATCACAGTACGGTTGAGGCCTTAGACCTTCCTTTGGTGTACTCTTAGCACTAGCATTGTACACATTGTTGCAGGAATTTAAGCAAGTTTCATTTAAACAATCTGATTAGTTGAGCTTGTGTAATCAGATGTTTGTTTAGGTGTTTTAGTAATAGCAATGTGTGTCATCTCATTTGATGCTGTCTGAGAATCTACACATTGTACTTCAAGAAGTTCTCTCCACTGAAAAGGCAAACAAGTCATTCATCCCTTCTCTGCCTTTCCATGCCACCTGTAAATCTGCATAGCAGTAAATTCTACTTTTGTTCAGCATTTCATCCTGAGTTCACCTCTGATACACTGGCTAGTAAAGCAAAGTGAGGATAGCCTCAGTACTGAGTAATCTAAATATAAGCCATGGAAATGGAATAGGAGTTTTAATATAGATAAAATTTTGATTTATGTTTGTTTTTTTTTTTTTTTTCTCTTCCCTCCACTCCCCCCTGCAGTGGCAGTCTGGAAGGGAAAAGAGAACAGAAGAGTTACAAAGCACTTTTGGAAGATCCCATGCTGAAATTCTCAGGACTGTATCAAGAAACTTGCTCTGACTTGTATGTAACTTGTCAGGTGTTTGCAGAAGGGAAGCCTCTCGCTCTTCCAGTTAGAACTTCCTACAAGGCTTTTAGCACTAGGTGGAAGTAAGTGACTGCCTTTCATTTCATATACTTCTTACTTACTGGGACATGAAGTTATATAAATAGACTTGTATGGATGTCATTTCTGTCAGAAAGAATTGTTTTCTGTAATCTTCTTCAAGTAACTTACATTTCTTCAAATGTCTGTGTGGTTATTTAGTGTTACCCTGACAGCACAAACCAACCTTTTAGTGTGATGTGTAAGTGATTGTTACTTGGGTGTTTAGGCATTGCTCGCTACTTAAATAACTTCTGGGGCCTGGACTAGGATGTTTTCATTCTGTTTACTGGACAGACTGATCTTTGGTTCTTAGTCATCAAGCCAGACTGTTTTCCATTTAGTCTCTAGCCTTTAATCATGCTCGAGGCTATCTGAATGGTTGAACTCAGGAAAGTAGTCCATGTATCCTTACAAATTAATATACCAAGGAGAATCAGTGTTGTATAAACTTAATAGAGAGTAACTTGAATTCCAGAGTTTTATGACTAATGAGAAGTGTTTTTCTGCAGCTGGAATGAATGGCTGAAACTGCCTGTGAAGTACCCAGACTTACCTCGCAATGCGCAGGTGGCCCTGACCATCTGGGACGTGTATGGACCTGGTAAAGCAGTTCCTGTGGGAGGAACAACGGTCTCGCTCTTTGGGAAATATGGGTATACTGCGTTTTCTTGTGTATAGATTTGAAGCTCACTTGTGAGTAGTAACATAGCAGTGTACAAGAAACTTACTTTGAAAACTTGTTTTTTTTAAACCAGCTTAACAGTTTTGTTCTTGAAAAGTCAGATACATGGATAGTTTGTTTCTTCCCAAATGTAACTTCATACATGCTACATTGTTTTAATACAGAGTCTTCTCTTCTGTAACACTTAAATTCAAGGGTTTTTTTAAAGGTAATGCACATTTTCAGTTACTAATTCAATTTCAAGCATAGGTGAAGAAAATGGTGTGTGGAGGATTGTGTGTGTGGTGGTTTGTTGGTTTTGGGTTTTTGGAGGTTTTTTTTTTGGTAGTTTGGCTGCTCAGAAGGCTGCTTTTTATCAGTTGGTTTTAAAGGGAAACTTGGGTAGTTTTTTAGCTGAGTATTTTTCTATCAGACCTAAAGTCAGTGTTACAATTTGCAAGTCAAGAGGAATAGCACCAGCTTCATTGCAAATAATAAAACTGTGAAGGCTAAGCTCAGTCCTCAGTTTGTATCGCCCCACTGACTTTCAGAATTACCTGTTTTTCTTCCACTTGCCAAATAAACTTATGTCAAGCTCTCTTTGTTTTCTTCTAAACTCTATGTGTTAGTGAAAGTAGAAGCTGTAGAAGGTGCAAGGCACTTTTGCAGCTCAGTTAAATTTTGCATAGCAGTACATGTTTGTATGTTTGGTGAAGTAAGCTATTTCATTTCTTGGAGCTGCTGCTGTGCTTTTGTTCCTAACAGTGGCGTTATTTTGAATTTATTGAAGTGATTCTGCATTTTTCCCTGCAGTATGTTTCGTCAAGGAATGCATGATTTGAAAGTCTGGCCCAACGTAGAAGCTGATGGCTCAGAGCCCACCAAAACTCCTGGGAGAACCAGCAGCACAGTCTCTGAGGATCAGATGAGCCGCTTGGCAAAGGTAATAGAAAAGCAAGTAACCTTCAAGATGCTTACAAAAAATATGCACTTTTGCTGGAGTGAAATGAAGCCAGGCTTTCTTGAAGATAGCCTTCTCATATTTTCTCAGGTGAAAACTATCACCTTTGTTTAGATGATTTAGGTTTTCAGAGGATTTATACAAATAAATTAGATGTTACTCATTTGCTTCTGAAGTATTTTTTATAAGGGGACATACTTTTCAATATTTGTAGCATTCTGTTTTAGCAACTTAACATCATAATTCTTTGTAAAGAATGACAATGTGAACATGCTTTGAAGACGCTTGAAGCCAGAATTCCATCAGGTTCAGTAAGAGCAGCTCTGAAGAGTAACTTCTGACAACAGCCTGGTTTCTCTCAGTAGCCATCCTTTAGATTTAAGGCTATCTGATGTGGTCTTCAGACACATGTGGTGTTCCTCTACACTAGAAAGAATCTGAGAACTGCAGAAATTAATCAAAGTTTCATTCATTTAAGCTCGTGGATATGTGTATATGTTAGTATTTTTGTCTGCTAGCTTGATGGCAGATTATATTTTTGCTATTAAAATTACTTCTGAAATTGATCAGTAAAAGTTAGTTATTGAACTGTTTTACTCAGTTCTGCCTCTTTCTTCAGGTAAGCTTGCCATGTGGCTCAACTCACTTTGTGTACCTTCTTTTTAATCTTGGTCTCCTAGTTTTCTTCCTCACTTTTGTGAAAGATAGGCCCAATGCCATGAATGTGTCCATTTTCTCATCTAGAGGCTTGCAACAGCAATAAACTTTCATTTAGGATCTTTCTTTTATTAGTCTGATCCACTTTGAATTTATAATGGCAAACTCATTAAATCTTTTTGCTACTGAAGATGTCCTATTTCTTGATCCTTATTGAATAAATCTCTTCTAGCTAAAGGAAGCTTGAATAATCATGCTCAAGGCTATCTGAATCTAGGCTTGTTCATGATTCATGAAATGGTTACATGATGTAGGCAGTGGGTCTTTTAGAAAGGGTTTTAGAGCATAGGCCTTCCCTTTCATGTCAGTTCTGTTATGCAAACATGATCATACTCTACCAGTGTGTTTTTTCTCTTCTTCCTTTCACTCCTTTGCTCCCTAGCTGAAAAAATACAAATAATACAGATATTTCAGTCATAAAATACGTGAACGCTTTCTAGCTTGTTCTTTTGCCACATGGAAAGTGAGGGTTCAAAGCCTCTGAGGAAGAGGAGGGAATTCTCCTTTCACCATCTCAACTGGGAGTTCTAGTTATTGGCTAATGGAAAGCTTATGACATCACTGCCAGCATTCTTCTCTTCTGAAAGCTGTTTTTGGAAATACTAATTTCTGAAAGGCAAGAGTGTTTTCACTAATATTGTATTCATTTAAAAAAATGTTTTACCATCAGGTGCTAGCAAAGTGAATAGGATTTCTGGATAGTATGTGGGAACTTTCATTTGCACAGTTGTTTAAGCAGAAGTTTTTGTGATGTGCCATTTCTAAATAGCCATTGTTTGGACATAATCAGCTTCAGTTTCTCTGACTTGCTTATCTGTTGTTGAGTGTCTCCTGACACTACTGTATGTGAAAGTATAGTTAAATGTAGGTAAGAGGAGTAGGACTAATTAAATACAAGGTTAGTTTGTGTTCACTTTTTTGCACTTGTGGATTTTTTTTTGTTTATTCAACAAACTTACCATTTATAAGTGTTATGCTAATGATTCATATCTGATACCAGAGGTCAAATTAGATTCCTCCACATTGTAAGTAACTTTTGAGAAGAGCTTGCTAAAGGTCCTTTTTCTCCATCTAAAAGATATCTTTTTATTTTCTTGACATCCTTCTGAATTTATGTGTATGCCTGTGATATTTATTGTAGGGAATATGCATAAAATCAGTGTCTGCCTCTTGAAGTAGTTGCATCCTTTTACCTTTTGATACCCTGGCAAGTCTGTCACTTCATGTGGAGGTGCTTTATGGTTGTGCACTTACAGACTATGTGAATGTTGCTTGTGAAATTGCTAGTGATGGAAAAATCCATACCTTTGTATCCCTGTGGTCACTATCAGTGCAAGTTTTTCCTTTACTAAGGAATATTGATGGGTAGAGTTTGGAATACCTTAGTACTCTCAAATATTAATGATATTAAGATATTTCTCCCATAAATGATGCATGAATTTATTCTACTTAAAGTACTCTTAAGGTTTTTTTCTATCCATTCATTTCCCTCACACCTGCTGGCTGAATGAAATTAGATAACAACAATAGTACCTAAAGGGATGCCTCTTATTTAGTAGCAGATGATAAATGCTTCTTTTCCTGAAGGGAAACTTCTATCTTATTTTAAGCTCTGAATATTAATCCAAGGCAACAGTTCTTCATGTTATATATATATACCTACATATCTTCTGGGTCTTGGATGCAGGCCTAGCTAGTTACTGTATTATAACTTTTCCTATAAGGGAGGTTTAAGTTTGCAGGTTTAAGAGACTAACAATTTTCCTGTGAAACATACAGAATGACTTTTCTCTTTATTCTCTAGTGCAGTGAACAAGAAAATGAACTAAGAATTTGTGACCAACATATCTAAATAATGTTTTTATTTTGCCAAGGCTTTGCTAAGTGCTGTCCTAAATCTCTGTATCAATGCTGGATGTCAATATGTAGTGTTCTGAAAAATCTGATGATTTAAAGTACTGGAAATAAGAAGGCAGCATTCAGTAAAAAATAATATATTTGTTAGATTTACAAAAAAGAAAAAGTAAGGAGTAATCTAGAAGTGGTTAAAGTGATGGACATGTAAGGAAAAGGAATTTCTTTATGACTAAGGATGAAAAGATTCTGAACTAGGCAAGACATTTGTGAATGGATTCATTTATGATGTCCATCCTACCTGAAACAGCGTTTTGGATTACAACTAGTCTACACGCTGCTGATTCTCTTTATCTTTGAAATAATAAGGTCACATAGAGTCATAGAATGGTAGGGGTTGGAAGGGACCTTTAGAGATCATCTAGTCCAACTTCCCTGCAGAAGCAGGTTCACATAGATCAGGTCACATAGGAACATGTCCACATACAAAGGGCAAGTCTTGTGTTATCCTGGCACACTATTTTGTAACATTGCTGAGATAGAATTTGATGAACTGACTGCAAAATAGAACATAAAATAGCAACATTAGTACTGTTTTGTGCTTGTGTTTATAATTCTGATGATAAGTTGAAAGAAGTTAAAGACTCTGTTTCTACACTTTGGTTACTGAAATGTTATGAAGTAATCAAATACTTTGCCTCTGCCACCTCTGCCTTTCATTTTCCTTTTGTACTATTAAGTTTCTGAAGTTGATTGAAGCTAATTTGAGGATTAGCTGTCACAGAGTTTACTGAAGACAAAGTAAATTTCAAAGCTCGTAGTATAATCTGATGGAGTTAATGAATTCTTAGGAGTTGCAGTGGTCTTCGAAGTTTATATCAAAATCTTACTACTTCTGGCAAGCTACTCTGCGGACTATAGCCTAAAAAGGTATTAGGTGAATCATATGCTTTAGTTGCTAATCAATTACAGTTTTGTGGAACGTGTTCAGAAAAAAAGGGCATCAGATGCTTATTGGTAATTTACTGTTTAGTGCTTCTTGAAATTACCAGTTCCTAGCAAATCTGGAAACAAGTTTAAAAGCAGAAGATAGGGTTTTTCTCCCAATATTCAATGGAAAATTTTGAATCTCCAAGAACTGAGCATCAGAAAAGCTGAATTAGTTAACAAATTTCTGAAGTGAATTCAAATTATTAGAGGACACAGTGGCCATGGCATGGGCTGTATTGTATTCCAACTCTTTCTGACATCAAGTGTATGAGAAAACTAAATTAATCAAGAATAATTGTTTCCTGCTTGGAGGCAGGAACCAGTGTCCAACTTGTTGTTGGACTGTGACACTAAGTGAAACTTTGGGGAGGTGAATAAGAGAGGAAAAAAAAAACCCAATGAACTTGTTTTTAACAGTAAGAGGTCCCTTTGTGGAAAGTGAACAAGCAAGATGGTTTGCTGTTAGATATGAAGGGGCAGTTGATCAACAATATGTAGATGTTGGAGTAAAAACTGAACTACTTTTGAAATTACTGAAAGGGAGCAAGCTTTCTGACTTCCATTAGGTCTTCAGTTGACCTTCTGCCGTGTATAAGCCCCAGTATGAAAACTTGATCGGGTAAGGCTAGCAAGGATAGAATTATTCAATAGTGTTTGAAATATCTTCTTTCTGTTTGGCTTGGTAAGTTAATATGGAACTTAACAAAGTCGTTTCTTTTTTTTTTTTTGTACTGTTATGTGGCTGTGCTTAGAAAATAAGTTCCTGTTTTTAATATGCTAAAAATGAAAGGGTGATGTGCTTGGAATATGGTTTTTGCCTTTGTGAATGATATTTGAGATGTAATTATTTTCATGATATGACTTAACTGTTTACATGTCTCTGCTGTGTGTTTTCTGTAGCATTTTTTCCAGTTTATTTTTTCCATTGATTTCATGTGTCTCTGCTGAATTACAACTTTAATACTAATTTTCTTGCTCTGACCAATTTAAGTGTTCCCATTTTGTGTTTTTTCATACAGCTCACTAAGTCTCATCGGCAAGGTCACATGGTAAAAGTGGACTGGCTGGACAGATTGACCTTTAGAGAAATAGAAATGATCAATGAGGTAAGTCGTTACACATCAGACTTGTAATACTTTTTATCTTACTTATATGGAACTTTTGCTTTCTTAGGAGACTAATTCTAAGGGCTAGTCCTATTTTGCATCAGCTGCTGGTTCATATGATAAAAGAGAAAGAAAAGTTTATTTACTTTATTGGTAATGGGAATCATAGAGTAGGTTGGAAAGGATCTTTAAAGGTCCTCTAGTCCAAGCCTCCCACAGAGAGCTGGGACATCTTCAACTGTATCAAGTACACAGAGCCTGACCAACCTGACCTGGAATGTTTCTAGGAATGGGGCATCTGCCACCTCTGGGCAACCTGTTTCAGTTCTTCACCACTCTCACTGTAAAAAATTTCTTCCTTGTATGCTCTGAGTCTCCCCTCTTACTCCTCTTACCACAATAGACCCTGCTGAGAAGTCTGTCCCCGTCTTTCTTATAAGCTTTCTTAAAGTATTTACAAACTGAACACAACCCCACCTCAATGTTTCTTCATAGGACATGTGTTCTGTTCCTGTGATCATCTTTGTGGCCTCCACTGGACTCTCTCTAGCAGCTTCATGTCTTTCTTATGTTGAGAGCCTTAGAGTTGAATGTGTCTTGCCAGAGCAGAGGGGCAGAACCACCTCCCTCAGCCTGCTGGCCACACTGCTTTTGTTGCAGCCCAAGATGTGATTGGTTTTCTGGGCTACAAGGACATGTTGTCTCATGCCCATATTTTCATGCACCAGAATAGACAGCTGTCATTTTGTCAAGTTTTCAGCATCAGGTGAACGTGATCATGAAAGACAGTTAATTAAGAATTTGGAATAGCTTGGAACAAATGCTGTTACAAATAACCAATTTAACACTAGGATTTATCTTGTGAGCGGAAACTTTCTGGACATAATCTGTTTGTTGCTTGAGACCCCCTAAGCTTGATTGGTTCTGATTTTGGGTACTAAGAAAAAAAAAACAAACAAACAAGTTGAAGGCTTTGAATGAATATTTTCTTGAAAATCTGGGAATTAAATATCTGAATCACCCCAAAAGTATTAGTTGATTATACTTGTCTTGCTCAACAGAACTCTGTTGTTTTCTGCTTTGCACTCTCAGGCTTTTGTTACTACACCTTTCAGAATCAGATTCTTTTTGAACTAATGTTTTTATGAACCTTTATGACTTTTTGTTTGTTTTGGAATTCAGCTTATACTCTTTTTCTTTTTAATTTATTCCCTTTCTGTAAAAATAGAGATAACTAAAAATTCCAGATTTCTAGAGCCATACCTTAAGTGCAGAACCACTTTGCCTTGCTGGAACGTTAATGCACTGTTAATACAAGGAAAAAAAGCTTGGGTTGCTTGTTATTAAAGGGGATATTTATTTTCTTTATCAAATATATGTTCCTGATTTGCACCTAGATTTAAAAATTCTTAGCACTTTTTCTAGGTAAAGCCTTTCAAAAAGGCATGCAAGAGCAAGTCTTCCTCTGAAGCCGAATGAGCTGCAAATCTAATCTTGTAGCCCAAGTTTATTTTGTCTCTTTCATGGTTTATCTAAAACTATGATTTTTTTTTTTTTATCTTCTGGTTTTTGACATGCTTAATTTTGTGTTGTCTTGTTTTTTAAAACCATTAAAAACTCCAGGTGTCAACTAGTCTTCATTGCCTTTTTGCAGACTTTCAGTCCACAGTTGCAAGCCACTTACAAAAGCAATGTAATATTATCTGTTACATGTGGACATTTATCATAAAATGGGAATATAAGGAAGTCAGAATGTCAGGAAGAAGGTGATACGGTTTCAAGTAGTTCTATGAAACGATTAACTGAATAATTACTGCAGCAACTGATAATCTAATTAATCAGTTACAGCACAAAGGAAGTAGAGTAATTGCTGTACGGAGAATGTTGAAAATTGATATGCTTTAAGACATGGTACACATCTGTGGTGGTTCTCTTCTCAGAGGGAAAAACGAAGTTCGAATTTTATGTACCTGATGATTGAGTTCCGTTGCGTCAAGTGTGACGATAAAGAATATGGAATAGTTTACTACGAAAAGGTATGTGCCTTGCAGGCTTTATGATCATCTTTAAAGAGCAACTTATGCACTGAAAATGGATAGGTTTTTCTGCTGAGATGAAATATTCTGCCGCAGGAGAGTGGCAGGCAGCTGTCAGTGGCAACTGTTTATGTATATACAAATCAAATGGCATAGATACAAAAAGATTGCAAAAGTAAATCATTTGTGTAATGCAGTTCAAGTTTACAGAATTTAATAAGTGTGAGTGATTAAAAACTTTTTGATTTATGGTTCCTTCAGTCATCCAGCAGTACTTTGAAAGTAACTGTAGAATTATGTCTTAGATCAGGAAGAAATGTACCTATATTGATTGGTAACTTCATAAAAGGTAAGTTATTAAAACTTTGCACAGGAACTCTGCTGGTGAACGTTTTCTGTAAAGTGAACAAATACAGAAGTTTAGTGTTTCATGCTGAAAATACTTTGGAAGTCAATTAAGCAAAAGACTTCTAGATTGCAGTGTCTTCTGTCTTTTTGTCCTTTTTACAAAATAGATCTCCAAAGCAGTGACTTCAAAGTTTTTTATGAGTCTGGATTTAATGGAACAAAGGGTTAACAGTGACCTTAATAAACATCACTGTTCAGGTGAAGGAGCACAGGAACAGGCTGCTCAGGTGGGTTGTGGAGTCTCCTTCTCTGGAGACATTCAAAACCCATGTGGACGAGTTCCCGTGTGACCTACTCTAGGTGGTCCTGCTCAGACAGGGAGGTTGGACAAGATGATCCTCTCAAGATCCTTTCCAACCCTTAAGATTATGTGATTCCATGGCATTGAGAGGAATTATTAGTGCTTTTTATGAACCTGTGTATGGTGGAAAGACATACTGAAAGAGGAAAAAATCTATAATTTGCCTTTTTTAAAAAAAAATTGTCAGTAATTGCCTCAAAATATTCAGCATTTTTAGACTCAGAGAAGTCAGAATATTACTGAATAAGGCAGCTTTATGGGAAAGAGAAAGAAGGTAGGAGACTGGAGACCTGTTTAGATCAGAGGCACTAACTTTAAGGAGCATGTATTCTAAATTTTTTTTCAAAATCTGTAATTCTGTACCAGTTTGTTATTAGAATGGAAAACAGATTACAAGTATTTCTATGCATGTGATATTAGCAGTTGATCTGGACAGAAGAATTGTGATCTAACTTAATATTTTTTAAGGTAGCAAAAAGTGTAGTAACAAATTACAAAAAGCAGAATTCCACAAAAAAAAAAATCTGAGAAGGCACAGATCTGAATTTGCAAGATAAAGCTTGTGAATGCTTGAAAAATGAACTGCTGTATTCACAATGAAAATGAGTGGCTGTTTAACAAATCTTCTGAGCCCTTCTCAGAACTGTGTCTTGTAGACATGATATAAAAATAGTGCAGATGTCCATACTCTGTCCACATATCCCATGTAGTTGTATCTGCATTTGTAATGCTTCTGGAGGAAATAGCGGTTCCATGTGGAACTTACTGTCTCCTCCCACAACCTGGGACAAATATCTGAGGTGTGTTTTGGGGAAGAGAGTTTTGTGGATTTTGTTGCGGTGTTTTTTTGTGGGTTTGATGGCTTTTTTTTCTCTTTGATATTTTGTATTTTTTTTTATTTATGCGGGGGTGGTTGTTCATTGGTTTATTTTTGGGGGAGAGGTTAGGTTTTTTTATCAGAGGGGTGTTTCGTTTGTTCTTTGGGGGTTCTTGTTTAGTTTTTTTGTGAAACTGTACCTTAGGCAGATGTCTAGGTTAGGTCTGTTGTTTTTCTTTTTGAAGACTAGTTGACACCGGCACCTCTCCACACCTTTGCAGGCCTTTTTGAATTTAGAATAGCTTTGAATAGAATCACTTTGGCTGGAAAAGACCTTTAAGATAACTTTGAGCCCTACCACTCGCCTCACATTGCCAAGCCCACTGCTAACCTATGTCCCTCAGCACCTCAGTTACACAGCTTTTCAATATCTCCAGAGATGGGGACACCACCACCTCCCTGAGCAGTGCTTGACCATGTCAAACAACCCTCTCAGTGAAAAACAATTTCTTATATCCAATTTAAACCTCCTGTGGAGTAATTTAAGGCCATTTCTTATTGTCCTATCACTCACTTTATGGGATGAGAGTCTGGCCTCCCCCTCACTACAACCTCCTTTCAGGTAGTTGTAGAGAGTGCTCAACGTCTCTCCTGAGCCTCCTCTTCTCCAGGCTGAACCCTTCCAGGTCCTTCAGCAGCTCATGGTAACACTTGGACTCTAGACCCTTCCCCAGCTCTGGTGCCCATATCTGGACAAACTGCAGAACCTCAATGACCCTCTTGTAGTGAGGGGCCCAACACTGAACACAGCACTTGAGGTGCAGCCTCTCCTGTGACAAGTAAGCTTGTTTCAAGTTCTTGACCCTTTTCTGGCAGCAATAGGAAGTGGTACATAAATTAATGCCTGTCTTCTCAGTTTTGTCATGCTTCCAATTACAGTGTATAGTGTAAGTATCCAGCATCACCAATCCACTGTACTGAGTCTAATGAAAGTAGGTTCTGTTGTCACCTACCTGTGACCGATAGTTGAAGTGGAGATTACTTGTCACAGTTTTGTTGATAAATTTGTTTTCAAGTGTTTACGAAGAACTAGCCTGTTAAACAGTAGCTGATAGAATTGGAGATTCTTTGACTCAGCATTCAATTACAATGAAGTGATAGCAGCTCTTTCCATGTTCTCTCTTCAAAGTTAATTTTAATACAGCATTCCTGATGTGAAGAATAGCAGTCTACTAGTAATGAAAGCATTGTTTCTGATTCTTGATTTAGGCAAAAATTCCATGTGCAGACTTCAACGTGGAAATAACACCAGCATTTATCATGAATATGCTTTGTGTGCACAGTTCAAGTGAAACCTTTGTTTGAATCAATAAATTGATTGTACTTCTGCATCTGGTTTATTTAAAATCAAAAAGTAGTCTAATGATCAGCCTTTTTCACAGCTTGAGTGAAACAAGTGGTGTCTGCAGAATTGGATGCCCTTGTACTTTGTGTGTAATAAGATGTCATGAAACTGATTTTCAGGAAAGTGCAGAAGAATCTTAGTGGTTCAGAAAAATTCTGCAAATTTTATTGACTTTCTTCAGTTTCTTAATATTTATATAAAGGCACACAAACTGACTAATGTAGTGAAATACCTCTAAAGCTTTGTAACATAATAGTATGAAACAAGTTAGTGCTGTTTAGTATTGCAGATGCTTTTGTTTCCCAGTGGCAAAATAGCAGGTCCTCTCAGGTTCTGGGTATGCTAGCATGTCATGCAGTCAAGGGGAGCAGATTTCCAGGCTGAAGAGGTTGCTCAAAGCCCCGTATCTGCACTATGTTTGTGTGCTTGTGACTACATTTAATGACTTTTAGCAGTTGCAGGTTATCAGGTATTTTTAAAACTTCCATGACATGAAATAAAGCTCATGACATGGGAATTATCACAGAATCCCCAGAACTTCCCAAGAACTCCCCTTCCTTCTCCCCCAGCAGCATAGGGGATGGGAGGTTATGGTCAGTTCATTACAGATGGAATTTGCCACTGCTGCTTCTCAGGGGGAGCACTTCTCACACTTCCCATTGCTTCGCTGTGGGGTCCCTCCCATGGGAGACAGTCCCTCACCAACTTCTCCAGCGTGGGCACTTCCCACGGGCTACAGTTCTTCACACCCTCCTCCAACACAGGACCTGCCACAGGGCAGCTCCTCACACACCGCCCCAACGTGACTTACCTGTGGAGAGAACAGTCCTTCAGGAACAGACTGCTCCAGCCTGGGTCCCTCATGGGATCACAAGTCCTGACAGCAAATATAGTCTGGCCTGGGCTTCTCTTTCCCTACAGACTCCCAGATCCTGCCAGGAACTGGCTCCAGGGTGGGCTTCCCACAGAGTCACAGCCTCCTTCAGGCATCCATCCACTCCAGTGTGGGCTTCTCCACAGGCTGTGAGTGGATTTCTGCTCCTCATGGTCCTCCATGGACTGCAGAGGGACAACCTGCCTCACCATGGCCCTTACCAGAGGTCACAGGGGAATCTTTCTTTCAGAGCCTAAGCACCCTCATCCCCTTCCTTCTCCACTGACTTTCATGTCTGTGGAGATGTTTTCACATTCTCACTCCCTGTTGCTGCTGCAGTTTTGCAACTGCACAACAACTTCTCAAATATGTTATTCCCACAGGCATTACCTCCATCACTAATTGACCAGGCCTGGGTCAGCTGCAAGATCCATCCTAGAACTGACTGTCCCTAGCTCTGTCAGCTACAGGGGAAGCTTCTAGCCACTCTTTGTTTGAAGAAGCCACCCCTGTAGCTCCATCCCGCTACCAAAACCCGGCCCAGGAAAAAACACTACAAAGATCTGAAAGATCTGTCTAGTGAGATGGCAAAGTTTTTAGTACAATGCAAGTGCTGTTCAGTCAACATAGCTCTGATGCAGTAGTACATTGTTATAGTAGAAATACTTTGGAAATACTATTGATGAGCATAGCTTCAACTTAGTTGTATAGAATTATTCAGGTGGTATGGTTTTAAAATAGACAAACTGGTGAACAAATACCCTCCTTGTCCTCTTCAGTGTTTGAATGTGTACTTTTTTCAAAGACTAATGGGAAAAGATGTTCTGGGACCATCATCAGCTACAGATTGTACATATATTTCCCTTAACTAGGAAGGACGTGTGTGTACTTACTACCATTATTTTGCCTATAAAATTGTTACTTCAGGAAGGCATAGGACACTAATAAATATAATGGCAGTGTCTTCCTGAATGTGCATTTTAATAACAAGAGATCTTTTACCATAGTCAGCAACACAAAATTTATGTAGCTGGGAAAAAAAAATGTTCATCCTGAAAGGTTAATGGCAATTTTAACTCCATCTTGGTGTGTGATGAATGATTCTTTTCTTCCCCTCGATATAAACCCCTCACTTCTTTGAAAGTTATCTCTGAAATATATAGAAACAAAGCCATCTCAAGAGACATATGTGATTGGAAAAGTAGGAGAAACAAAAAAAAAAGAAGGATGGGAGCAGAAGCAAACCTAGACCAGATTATCTTAAAGCTTACATTATTGAAAGAAATGTTAATATGTAAAAAAACCTTTATTCTGAGCTGAAATTTACTGTAAAATAAATGACACCAAAGTAAGTGTAAATGTAGCATAGCACACTTTATGCTGATGCTGTCTTTTTTTCCCCTGTTTTACTGTCTTTTAAATTGAATGTTCTCTGTAAGTGGTGTCTGTTGATGCCTAGTTACACTTCTAAGGTAAAAAAAAGCAAAGCCCAAATCCCTGAAAAAAAAATAAAACCCCAAAACCTTGCTATTTGTCACTGGAAAAGGGAAACAGTTTCTATTTTCTATCATGTGGTGATGAGCATTGCATTTTTCTCTTCTGCCTGGTTCAGAAAGGAAACTTTAATCTTCTGCCGTCCCTCATTTATGCAGCCGCAGGTTAGACTCTCTAGTCTCCTATCACACTGCTTCAGAGCAGCACACAATGATCTTCTAGAAGATACTGTCATGCTCTGTGTGGAACCTATCATAGATAGACACACACTTGTCTTCCTAAATTCATCCATATTGAACTGTTAAATCTTGTCTGCAACAAAGTTGTTTCAGTAGAAACATGGACTATGCTTTGGTTTCTCTTTGTGTTTGCAGTGGATGTGTGTCGTGGTAATGGCAAATTTCTCCATAGTCCTGCGTGCCATCATGGTAGAGAGCTGCCAAGCTGCATCTCCTCAGATGAGCCTTCATCTTGACACTTTATCATCTAGCAAAAGCTAGAAAGAAAAATAATCCATTTCTTATTTTCCATTTTCTCGTTTATAATTATCAAAAGTTTGTAAGGTGTTATTGAATCATTCTTTCACTGTACTGTAATTCACAATTTATATAACATGTTGTCTTATTCCTAAAACTTGTGATGTTTAATATGCCATTAACTTTTTGTCATTCAGGATGATGAATCATCTCCAATTCTAACAAGTTCTGAAATTGTTAAGATTCCAGATCCACAAATGTCTATGGTAAGCATACTCCATGTAATGCAATATGTGTTATAGCACTTTGATTGAAGTTTTCATAACCAGAGATGAAAACTTGCCTATATCACTGTCGTCAAGATTTTAAAAATACAATGGAAAGATGCATTTGAAGCAGTGAGAAAGTTCAGTGGGTTTGACTCTTTTTTTCCTGCTGCAGCTAGATTAAAATGCAATAATTGATTTAATGCTTATGTTAATTTCCTTTACATCCCTAGTATACTTGCTTCTGAGATGTAGAAAAGCAGAGAAGGGGGGATTATTGGCAAAAAAAGTCAGAGGGTGGGAATGTAAGGTAAGAGGGAGCTGACAGAGGATGGTGCAGTAACTCTTGGTCACTTTGTCTGTTAAAGTATGTTCTCCCTACACTCTCTTGTATGTTGTCTTTCATGTAGACAGTGCCTAAGTACAGTTCTAGAAAAGATTTCCATTATTGTGGATGCCAATTCAGTGGGACTGGTATTGGCAGCTTTGGGAACCTTAATGTAAGTGGGCTTCTACGGGCAACACTTTGAGCACTGTGTAATCTAACACTGCAAGAGCAAGTCTGACAATGCTGAAAACTGCCTTGGCTGCTGAAACCTTGTTGACACTGTGGCTCCTGTTGTGGCTCCTACTGTTGCTAACATGGTATTAACAGTGGGAAAACTTTTTTGAGATGTTTTTCTTGCATACAGAGCTTTGTACTGCAAACATCATCCCCAAACATGTTTATAAAGCAGCTAGCACGTTTGAGTGCTGTCTAAATCACGGATGTGTTGACTGAAATGCTTACGTTTTGCAGCAATTCACCAAAAAGCAAGATGGGGCTTGTAAGTGGAAGTAATAAATAAATAAATCCCAAAACTCAGTTTCTTCAACAATTCTCATGTTATTGAGGGTGTTTCTTCTAAAACAGCAACAAAAAAAAATCCAGAAGATGTGAATTTTAATTGCTTATGCATTATTCAGGGTAATGGTGAGTCTTTGTGAGATGGTTTCATTTCAGTAGTACTTTTCCCTGGAGTTTAGGTATTTATAAAAACTGACTTACTGTCTGCATTTAGGAGAACTTAGTAGAAAGCAAGCATCACAAACTTGCTCGAAGTTTAAGAAGTGGACCTTCTGATCATGATCTGAAGCCTAATGCAGCTACACGAGATCAGCTTAATGTAAGTCATGTCATGACTAAATCCAATTTCATTAGGTGGGTTGGTATTACTATATGGTGTCAATTAAAGGAAAATACAGTTAATTTCAATTTACAGAAATTTATTCATGAAGAAATGATTTGAAGCGTTGTCTCAGGTTTGGTTACATGGATCTGACTCAGAAAAGACGTCACTTGCTTATTCCTTTGTAAAGCAGTCTTAGAGGCATAAGAATACATATTGTGCACATATCAACTAGGTATTAATGATAGTCTTAAAGTAACTCTGTGTGCTTATCTTTACCGCCAGTTCAATCACATAACTTAGGGGCATCACCATGATGTCATGAGAACTTTGTGTTGTTGGAAAGACTATTTTCCCTGTTTCTGTGTATTGTCAGTGTTCAACTTTGTCACAGTATAATCAGTTAACTTGTTGATTATGCCTGTTCACGTTTTTAAACTCACTTTCTGACTACATACTTAATAGATCATAGTGAGCTATCCCCCGACAAAGCAGCTGACGTACGAGGAACAGGATCTAGTTTGGAAATTCAGATATTACCTTACTAATCAGGAGAAGGTAAGTTCAACGATTTGAGAGGACTTACTAATGTGAGAGGACTTACTAATGTGAGAGGTGCTGCTTCAAATACTCATTTTTCAGTGTCTTGCTTGCAGAGATACAGAGCTTCAGTGTCTTAGAAGCTAGTCAAGATAATTTTAACTTTTTCTATAATGTTACTGATTTTAAAATTAGTGTCAGTAATTACTCTCTTAAATCATCTGAACTGGCTATTACTGCACCAATATTTCTGTAAACACTGTCAGTTTAAAATATCAGTGTGGTTAATTTTGTCTTCAGCAAAGAAAAATCATTAAAGAGGAACTTCTTCATCCCTTTGAGAAAAGAGTTTGCATTACCAGAATACAGCACACCGAAAGCCAAAGTAAATAACTAATTAATACCCCAGCAATGGACACTTTTTAATGTAGTGGTTAATTGTGATTGACCAGTAACCATTGACTTGAGATTTTAGTTAAAAGGTAACTCAGCTGCAGTTTTTTGGGACATATTCAAACAATATTGTCACGTACATCAGTAAGATTCTCCAGATGCTGATATAAATATACTCTGAATCTAGTTTTTCTTTAATGTGAAACACTGATTTCTGAAATTGTTTGTTTAGCCAGGTTTTCCACTAATTAATTAACCAGTCTCTTTCTGTTGAGGCCTTGACAAAATTCTTAAAATGTGTCAACTGGGACCTACCACAAGAGGCAAAGCAAGCACTGGAGCTACTAGGGAAGTGGAAGCCCATGGATGTGGAAGACTCTCTGGAACTTCTGTCATCTCACTTCACCAACCCAACCGTTCGGCGCTATGCTGTCGCCAGGCTTCAGCAGGCTGATGATGAGGTATTTGTTGGTCTGTGGGTGCATGTGAAAGTCATCTGTTCTCAGCAATTTTAGTCTTATTGAATATTGTTTGCTGCTTTTTCAGGCATTCAATTGAATAATAACGATGAAAAAATAAGAAAATAATGGAATTCACTGAGGTGCTATTTACTTTCTGGAGCAAATTCTTCACGTTATTAAGTGCCACTCATTGATAATTGTCTTGGTGTGAACAGCCAGTGATAGCTGGTTTTGTCAAAGAAGGTGAAACAACCATATATTCATCCCTGAAACCAGTGATAAATTTTGAGTGTTAACCTTTCTAGAAGTGCTCTGAACTTAAATAATCTGACGGATTTCCAACAAATCCACTTGGTAAATTGAAGAAGTGTATCATCAGACTCTTTTACTGAAAATGTTTGTGGAAATAGGTGTTTCTAATTGTATCCTGATTAGAATATGATAAGCTATGATTTATGAGTAGAGCCCACTTAATAGATACAAATCTGTTACATTTTAATTATTTATATATTTTCTTTAATTTTTTTTACCATAAAAAGATACTTTGTCTATATTACCATAACTCTTGAAACCTTAGCAATCAATAGTTGAAAATAGGGAGATAAACACACCAAAAGTTTGCAAGCCTTCTTGAATAGGGAAGGTCACACTGCTTTGACTTTAAAAATGTTTTCTTTTATGGAACATTTGAAGGCAACTAAACAGCAAGTCACACAGTAGAGGAAACAGTTTATTATAAACAAATGAATAAAATTCTCCAGTCAAAAATAGGTGATATGTGGTACTGGGATTTTTTTGGTGTGTTTTTCTGTTTGTTTGGCTTTTTTTTCTTTAATCCCAGATACACAATAAAATAACTGATAAAATCAATATAAAAAGGATAATATATAAGAGAGCAGAGATTTTGATCTCCTTGTACCATGGTCCAGATTTTATGCTTGAATTTTTTTCTTGGGAGCCACAAACTGAAATTTTTATTTTGTGGATACTGGAAGCAAATAGGATAGCTTAACTAAAGGGAGCTTTTAAGTGGTAATTGCACTTCAGTATTCACTTAATTAGCACTTATACCTTTAAGAAACAAAAAATTAGTAGTGTGGTAATCCTGTATCTTTTGAGAGTTAAGTTTTTCTATTGCATATTGTTTACTAGGGAGACTTCAATTTCCATTTCTTTATAGGTCACTAAATCTTGATTAAATTTTTCTAGAAATCAATTTTGAAGAACTTAGGGAGTCGTGGTCAGCTTTGAGTGACCTCCTGAATTAATTTTCATTTTTCTTCCATGAGGATTTGCTGATGTACCTGCTGCAGTTAGTCCAGGCATTGAAATATGAAAACTTTGATGATATAAAGAATGGCTTGGAACCTAGCAAGAGGGACAGTCAAGGTTCAATGTCAGAAAGCATGACAACATCTGGAACTAATGGTGCTGAAATAGACAGGTAAGAAGCGTAGATTTCTAGTAGAAAAGCAGAAACATGTAACATTGTAAGCCTTAAAATTCTTTCTCCATTGTAGGGACCATTGCATATTCAACATCCTATAATATGATATAAAAAAATTGACCTCTGGACATTCACAAAATGTATTTCCTGGCTGTTGATGGTTTACAGAGCAAGTGTTGGTAATCTTGAAGTTGTGGCCTTTGACCTTACTGCACAAAAGGAAAACAACTTCTGGAGAGCAAGAGGAACACTGCCATTGCTTCCTTCTGTCCTTGAGTAGTTAGGATGCCTTCAATTAAGTTCTCTGAGGCTCTACACTTCCCACTTTGATAAAAAAATATGCATCTGAAAGTCTGATCAGTCTGAAATGGAAAAAAAATTTCTTCCTTTTCCTGCAAAAGAAAAGTGTAGACAAAGCCCTATGAATGTAAGGAATATAGGAGAGGACAGTTCTTTATCCTTGCAGGAAAGATAGGCTGAAATATGTAATTTAGTATTAAGGAAGGTGCAGATGAAACTTCATTGGCTGATACCTCCTGCTAATATTTTTTTTTTTAAAAAATTAGTTTTAAGCTTTGATATCTAATCACTTATATTGCTAGGGTATACTTTTCATATTACAAGTATACTGCTTTTCATTGATCTTGGTGCTAATCTCTAGAGTGAGTGTCCTGGGATGAATGGTGTATTTTGAGACTGCAATGACACTTAGACATTAGCAAAGATGTTTGATTACTTCCTTTCACATAAATTTACTGTCTGATAATTTTGCCTTGCAAGCGTTGGGTTTGTCTACTCTATTATGTGTAATTGCATTCCAGAGAAGAGTGCTTGCAGGTGTTGTGTGTTAGCAATTTCACCTTAAGAACATTTTCAAAAAGTTTATCCCAAAAATGTGAATATATCCTATCTATGTCTGCTTATTTTTTAAGGAAGTTGAAACAAAATGCTAAGTTTGATGTATGCCATAGACTGTTTAACTCTCCAGGCACAGATTTTTTTGCCATTTAAGTTTTGCTGTTCGTGCAGTTTGTTCTGAAACAGGATTGATATGCTGTCTTCAAAGATATTCCTCTTCCAGTTTTCTGAATGATTATTCTGTGGAAGTGAAATGCTGGTTCCATGCATGTTCCTTGGCCCACAAGCAGGAACTTTGAACCATGCCAATTACATGCTTTCCTTTGTGTAGTTCCCAGATCATGAGTCCTAGTCCACCTGTTTCCTCACCACCTCTTACTTCTAAGACAAAGGACCTTTCAGATAATGAAAACCTGGATGTAAGTCAAATGCTTTACTTTTTATTTTAGATACTTTTTTGGTTACATGATACTCTTTCTAATTTTTGTTTGTGCATATTTGAATCTTTCTACTGTAACTTGCTGAATACTTGAAGAGCTCAAAAAATATAATTGTAAACTAAATGCTAAGAAAATAGCAATAGCTAACTGCTTTTTTTTTCTTCAGTGGACCAACTGTCCAACTGACCGTCAGATTTGAGACAGGAATTTGTCTCTCAAAACTCTACAATTATTTGTGTGTTTTTCCTTAAACTTCATCTGTCTCTGAAGTGCTTAGACACTTTTATAACTTAATTTTGCTTTTCTTAAATCCCATCCAGCAAGACCTTTGTACATTCTTGATTTCACGAGCATGCAAAAATTCCACGTTGGCAAACTACCTGTACTGGTATGTTACAAATCATTTACTTGTACTGTACCAATGTCAAATGGAAATCAAAGCTATAAGGCCCAGAAGAATATACAGCAAAAGATGACCTGTTTTGAGAACTTGAGAATCTCAGTGTCACTCAGAATGAAGTAGTAGATGTAAAACAGTAAATGTTTTAAGAGAATAATTAGTAAAAGGAGGTTACTGATTTTGAAAATGCACAAATATGCTTTACTGTTAGACAAAGGAGGGTGATTTGTGGGTCATTAAGTACAGCGTTAAAAAAAGAGCCTAACTATGATTTCTAAATTGTCATTCAAATTGTTTATGATGATAGGGAGAGGATAAAGTTCCTGTCTGCTTTGCTCTTCTGTTTGATTTGCGTTTATAGTTTTTGACAGTATTGGCTGTATATTGAAGTTACACACTTTAGTAATAATCAAGAGTGTACTTTACGAAGGTTTATAAATCACTGATTTTTTTGTACTAATCTATTTTTTTAGATTCCATTTGTGGTTATGTTGCAAGCACAAACAAGATATCATTGCAGTTGTGTGCTTTCTTAAGGGAGAGCTTTAGGTGTGAATAGTCTTATAATAGTGGAATAGTGGAGAGGTAAGATTACATAGCTAAGGATCTTGTCGTATTTAAGTGACTTAAGAATTAAGTTAGATGCCTAAATTATTCTTCTGCATGCCTTCTGAGTAAGCATTTGCAGATAGGAATTATGTTATTTGAGAGCTGAGGTGAAGAGAGCTCTGTAAGTGTGTGTATATATTAATGTACATGTATGCATATTTGTAACACAAAGCTATTTACTTCTATATACACAAGTATTTTAAAATAGAAACCTTGGATACTATTTACATGGCTAAATTTAAGTCAAATGTTACTCATTTTTATCCTTAGTAGATGGATCTAAAAATTAAGATTATTAATACACATGGTCATATATTAATGTGCTATGAATAGCAACCACAGACAAGTCATGAACTGAGGACACTGTGATATGTAAACATAAAACAAAATTCTTAAGCATCCTAACCTATCCTGAAAGTGGTTGCATTTCTAAATGTCTTATACAGTTCTAGTGTTCCATTATTTTTTCAGTATTTCCGATTTAAGATATTTAAGTGCATGACTTTAGCTTGGAGTTCTTTAGTGTACATATTTCTATTGCAGCGGCTAAAGATAATATTTGGCTTCAGAAGAAGAGTGCTTTTAAATAATTAAAATAATTGCAAACGGAATCGATGTGTGTAGCAGTCAAATACTTGACCTAATCAAATATTCTTCATTAATATAAGTGTTAGTATCTTAGCTTATTTCTTTCCTATAGATAGAAACTATGCAGTTAGATTTCAGCAACGTCTCTGTTCAATCTAGAGAAAGTTCAAACATCCAAAACTCTGAAGTTTTAGTCTTAGGACTTTAAAAACAAGAGCCCAAACAAGCAAACAGAAAAACCCCACCAAACAAAATATCTCAGTCAATTTATTACTTATTTTCTTTTCAGACATCTCAATTTCTCAGTGACGAAATACAAATGTTGCAGCCACTTTTTGAGCTGATGCAGCCATAAATCCTCTTGACTGCTGATCCATTGCTTGTTTCAACTATCCAGACACAGCATGCACCTGAAATAATCAATGGAAAAAGTACAGTAACCCTTGAAAATCAAAACTCCTTCTCAGTCACTTGTCGTTGTAAAGCTATCCTGCTCTTTAACAGCAACTACAGGAGTTGCTGGAGCTGCTTTTTTTCTGTCTCTTCACACATACAAGAGACTTGCCCAAGTATGAAGCATTATTTTTCATTTCAAAATAGCTTTGAAAAATTGTCTAGGAGTTTTTAACAAATGAAGATGAAATTAAATGTTTCACTTTGTTACTTCTGTTTTTCTTGAAGTTTTAGTGCAGAGGCTTTGTAAATATGGACTTATTTTTATACACATTAATGCAATCCAATTTTGTCATTTTAATGGAGGAACAGTGTAGAAAAATATATTAGCAAAGTCCTAGAATTAATCTTTGCCTATAGCTTTCATTGAGATAATTCCAGCTGTCAGCGTAAAGTCCAACTGTATTTACTGACTTGCTAATTTATTTTCTTTTTTTTCTAATAATGGGATTATATGTGTTTACTAGATAGTATTAGGAGATGTACTGATCAGCTGAAAGACCTTCCCTTCATAGCTGCTTGTCAGTGCAGATACATACAAATAGGTACAAAAGTATTTCAAACAACTGCTTAATAAATCAAAATAAATATTCAATATAACTGTCCAAAATTGTTTGTGCACTCGAGTTGTAATTTTAAAAATTAAAACTTATTTTGGAATGTTAACTTTGTAGAGTTGCTTCAGTACCAGTACTGTTTGTACCATCATTGGTAATGGTAAAAGAGGTCACAGGTAGAGGGAACTGCTTTTTATTTTTACAGATGTTTGAATAACAAGTTTTCAGCCACTACATAATGTAGAGGGTTGTAGCACAGGTGGAATGCCTGCTTCTCCCATGTGTACTGCTTGATTCAAGTGTTAATATGATTTGGACTTCTGATTTGCCCCATTTGAATCATGCCAGTTCATTAGGCTCTCCTGAACTGTGGGAATTTGTGACACTGCAATTTTGAAGAGTTCATTTTTTGGTGGAGATTAAAATCTTAACTTTATTTTTAGTTCCAGGTGTATATAATAAAGGGCTACTGTGTTTCACTCAAATTGCATATCACTGAAGTACAGTATAACTTGGGTTGTTTTTGTGCCGCAGGTATGTAATAGTGGAGTGTGAAGACCAAGACACTCAGCAGAGGGACCCAAAGACTCATGAAATGTACTTAAATGTCATGAGAAGATTTAGTCAGGCTTTGCTGAAGGTAATGTCTCTGTGTAATAACATATATAATAGCTTGGGATAGGCATTCTTTAAAGAGACACAGGTGTTTAAGAGGACTGCTGTTTTTATGTCATATGTATTGAAAAGTTAAAACATGTTAAACTTTTCCTTGATTTTTTGAGTGAACCAAAGAAACTACTGAAAAAGAAAACACCAAATATTGAGAACACTATTCTATGTTTTAGTGCATGTTCCTGTTAGTAACATGTTGGTCATAAAATCCTCTGCCCTCTGTAATCAGTCTATTTACTGTATCTACTGGAAACACCTGGCCTTGCGGTGCAAATTGAGACGAGACTTATGTTTTCGATTTGCAAACCGTGTTGTTCTGCGTATCAGCAGCAGAGGGAGCTGGAGGAGCAGGGAAAAAAGGCAAAAACAAAAAACCCACCACTTCCGTGGATTGCAACCTACAATTTAAAGCAGATGTGCTGTCTTTTCTGATTTTTGTTTATGTCACACTTTATATTCATTCCAATTTGAGGGACGATACTTAAATCTTGACTGTTATGCTTCATATGAGTATTCCATGTGCTTATCCTTACTAACTTCATTTGGCTGTGTGAATAGGTTTGTCATGCATGATTGTTCACCACTGCAATTATTAATGCAAATTGAAGTGCACCGGTAGGTCAGATAATTGATTGCCAGCTACAGTGATTCTGATTGTGTTTTACAGAAAATACCTTTTGACTTGACAGGAAATTGATTGTTATTCACTTACCTCTTAAAAGCCCAAAGGTCTCAGAATAAAGGAATAATTTCTAGATAAAATAATTACAGAACAAAGAACTAATTTTGTTTCTTTTAATTCACTTAGGGTGATAAGTCTGTCAGAGTTATGCGGTCGTTGTTGGCAGCCCAGCAGACGTTTGTAGATCGACTGGTTCATGTAATGAAAGCAGTGCAGCGTGAAAGTGGTAATCGTAAGAAAAAGGTAGCTAAAGGATTAAAAAACTTATCTCTGGCTAGAATTTTACAATAGGAATGTTGACTTTTCATTGAAAACTCCTAGCACTGAGATTTGTAGCAGATGTCCATCTGTCCTGTAGTAACTTCAGCTAACTTTAAACAGACTTCAGGAGAAGTTTACATGGATCCAAGTTCCAAAGTTTTCTAAAAGTCTAGATGAAAGACATCAGAGCCCCTTGAAAAATCTTGGGATATTTTGGTAAAAGGAAGATATGAGTATAATTGAACAGTTGATAATCTAACAGTGGATGAATTGAGGGGCATGGGAAAGTAGCAGAGGTTTCTGTGGGATGAGAATAATGAAATTTGACTAGCAGCAGTTTCACTTCTTCAAGAGCTGCTCTTTTATAAGGGATGTTTTTAGTAGAACTTTACTTTCTGTTGTGACGAAGAGGATTTCTATCATAGGTGCATTCTAAGAGGAATTATTATTCTCAGCTAAAATATTTCAACTGAATTTGACAGTGGCATATAAGGAGGAAGCAGGAATGTTGAAGGGATTTTTATTAATATATTTCCTTTTTCTCTAACATGTATCAGTATTTTTAAACTTGAATTTTTCAGTGTATTGCTTTTTGTCACCTTTCCTTAAATCTGTGGAGTAATATGTGCAGGAAAATGAAATACATAAGTATTGTATTGTTTTTATGAAATCTTGTGCATATTTTGTGTATTGGTGATAAGAATGTTTCACTGAAAGAGAAAGAGGATTTTTCAATTTTTAATATTTCTTACTTATAAAAATATGTGACAGAATCCCAAGGTATTGCACAATTACCACGTTATTTCTGTAGAACTAAGGAACACATAGCTTTGATTTTTGTATACAAAGTCTAGCTAGCAGTAAGTGACCACTAGAAGTACTCTTAACATTATTGGGCTACCTTGCTGTGTATCTGTACTTACTACATTCACTAGGGCAAGAAACTAAAGACTTTTTTTTTGTATTTGACCTCTGTTATGTAGGACACTAGGTATAAAGTAGTCAAAAACTGACTGGTAGTGTGTTTCTGGTAGCTACAGATGTAGGAATGTAGAGCAAGCCCAAAAATCACATCTATACAAGCTGTTGGCAATTTGGTTCATTGCTGTTAGGGAAGTTAGGGATTTAAATGATTAGACCTGAAGACTTGAATCAAGTTTCTGAAACAGAACTAGCTTTTGATACTGGTGTGGAAATCATCCTGCTACTTGTGCAAGGCAATTTAGAAATAAATTTTCTTCAAACTATTTAATGTTTCATATATTACAAAATTTCGTTACAGTGCTGAAACTGGGTGGAATATCTACTTCTTAAGTGAGATTACTGCAAACAGAGCATTTTCACTTCATTGGATTTTAAGAGTGAAACCATGATTCTTTGGAAGAGTAAAGAATTCAATAAATTAGATGTTTATTAATAATACATGATTTGTTAAAAGACTTTTAAACTGTATATATATACACGTAATATGTGTTTTAGGGTTGGATTTTTATTAAACAAGTTTTTATTGTTTTAGAATGAGAGGCTTCAGGCATTGTTAGCAGATAACGAAAAGATGAATTTGGCAGATATGGAACTTATTCCACTCCCTCTGGAACCTCAGGTGAAAATTAAAGGGATAATCCCTGAAAAAGCCACACTCTTCAAGGTAAGATCTTCTGAATAGCTGAAATAGAAACAAATCTAATGAGGACTGGGTTTAGAAACATCGGTTAATTTAAAGGGGCTGATATAGTAAAAGTGATTTACACAGTAACTGTAGCATGCTCTTAAAGGAGTTGTTTTCTTTGTGATATTTTTTTCAAGTTAGTGTACAAACTTTAAAACAGCTTTTCTAAGGCTGATATAGTTAACAAAGTTTACGAAGTCCTCAAGCATGCTTCACAATTCAGAAGTTCTGAACTTTTGTTAGATTGTAGTCAACAGGAATGATACTAATGACTGAAATCATACAGGTCAAGTCAAGGTGTGTTGCATCTAAGCTAGATGGATGCATCTGTTCTTTTACCAAATAAAACTTAAATTGGTGGATGCTGGGGGCTAAAACAGTGGTCCATTTCATGCAGTTGCAGTGGACTGACGGGTAGGCCTTGTATTCCTATGTTTGGTAAGTCCTTAAACAAATCTGTAGCAGATGTCTTTGGTCATATGATCATGCCTTCATCTATTTAATAAGTCATATACTGTTGAAAGGGCTAGGGTTATTTTGCTTCCTATACTGCTTGGAGTGTAAATGCTTATTGCCTGAAATGTAAGGTATTAGCAATGTCCAGATATGTAGGACCTCTGTATTAATTTGCTATAAATTTATATAGGTGACTTATCTAATTTTAATAAACCAAAATGTACTTTACAAATGTCAGGCCAATTTCCAGAAGGCATTGTCTGCTGTTTTAAAACCATACAAGCTTCTGTGACCATCAATGGCAATCAATCATCTCTACAAAGTCATAAATTTATTATACCCAGAAGTTCGATACTATGATAAGCTGCTTGTCGATTGTGCTATCATTTGTGTTTGCATCAAATCAGGGGTGAACATTTTTGCATAGTTTTCTATCTTACCATCTCTTGATTTCCCAGCTTTGATTTTTGCTTTATTAAACCAGTTAGTCTCATGGAAGAGTGTGCTGCTGCAATTGCATGCTCTTGCACATCAGGTTGGGGACAACATTGTAAACATTTAATGTGAAGGGCTGGAGGAAAAATGTCTACAAAAAGACTACTGGAACAGCAACTAAATACATACTATTGAGAATAATAGCTTAACTTATCAGGACAAGCTCAGGTCAGATAGTCTTCTATGTATTGGTCTTCTGAAGCAAAGCAGAAAATATAGGACATGAGATATAATTTGTTTCAAACACAGAAATGGTTTTCATTCTTCTGATTTTGAAAGGTTACAGATGTTCATTTAGTCTTATCATTCTGTACTATGCGATTAAAAAACCCCAAACAAGCCCAAAGAGGGAAGAGTGACTAATTTTTGATGCTCTTTGACAACCCATGGCAGCTTTTGTAGGACTATTTAAAAAATCATTTTCCTTTTGTGGAACTCAGTAACATTCATTGCATGTAAGAATCCAATATAACTGCTCAAATATTGACCTCTGTTTTGATTGTTTGTTTTGGTTTTGAAGGATCTGACTTGGTCAGTTGCAATAGATTAAATCAGTCATGCAATAATTGATCCTCTTCAACCCATTTTATACAGAAAAATTGCAAGCAATCAAATTGGCTTTCACAAAAAAGAATTTAAAAAGGCATTTTTGCTTTTACTAAATACATTAGGGAAGCAATTAATTGTTTTAGATGTCTTGCCCCTAGCATTTCTTTGACGTTTATCCTGTAATTGTGTGTCTTTTTGATCTGGTCAGTTTAAATTTGTTTTGTTGTGACCTTTTACATAGTGCTTCTGTGTTGATTGGAATTACATGCATGCAAACAAAACTTGGGTGCTTGTGCATTTTCCTCTTCTGCAGAGTAAAAGTGTAGAGGGGGGAATGTATCCTTTACACTTTTTGCTAAAATAATGAGCTTTGAGGTGGTGTTTTGGTTTTTTGGTTTGGTTTTTTTTTAAAAAAAAAAAAACTTAGATCATTCTTGGTAATGGGAAATGGTATGTTTTAGCTTTTGAGTCCTAGACAGTGAGTTACTTTTACTCACTGGGTAAAAGTAACTAGTTTAGAATTGCTTCTTTTCTACTAAACTTGAAGAACATGCAAAGAGCTCTGGAGCTCACTGTCATTCAGCTGGTACACAGATGGCACTATTCTAAACCTTTGTATAAGAGAACTTGAATCCTGTGACCTGCTGTGTGCTTAATTCACTTCTGATCTACAGTGCAGTAAATGAAGATTTATATTTTAAAACTTCCCTATAGCAATGTGTTAATATGAACACTACTGTGAATGAATTCAGTAGACTTAAGTTTACTTTTCCAGAGTGCCTTAATGCCTGCTCAGTTATTCTTCAAGACAGAAGATGGAGGCAAATATCCTGTAATTTTTAAACATGGTGATGATTTACGTCAAGATCAACTTATTCTTCAGATAATTTCACTCATGGATAAGGTGAGAATCACTAATGTACATTCTTGCCCTTCTCTGTTCTTGATGTTCTTTGTCAAGAACAAGGGTATTAAAACCTATTAATGCAGCTTGTGTTGCTAATACATTGCAAGATTCTCAGCTGTTAGGTGGCTTTTTACTTTTTATGATCCTGTCTAGATTTTTTTGTGTTTTCACACATTACTGGTTTAAAGGAAGAACAATGGAGATCAATACCCAATACACAGTCCTTTGAGAAATAGAAGCTGTCTTTCTCTTGCGTTCGTCTTTGCATTTGTATGTTGTGGTTTTTTTCCAGCTTTTAAGAAAGGAGAATCTGGATTTGAAGCTGACACCATATAAAGTTCTGGCAACTAGTACAAAACATGGTAGGAATACTTTTTATTTCCTAAAAATACAGTATTGAGAGGAATATTATCCTTCTGTTAACAAACTATGTTGTAACAAACTATTTCCATTGGACAGATTTTTCTTTTTACTGAATTCCAGAAAACAGCTCAAGTGTGTTGGAAAATCTTGTAACAATATAAGTAATGGAAGTAACCAACCGGTAAACACAGCATTCCAGTCAAATTAGAGAAGCTTGGTTTGGATTTTGCAGTATGTGACAATATGTATTCTTATCTTTTCTGTTTGCTTGCTATGTAATCTCAGACAAAGAGCTTTTAACACTGTTTATATATCTTTACATGAAATGGAGGGAAAAAAACCAAGACAAAACAAAACGAAACTTTTTTTAGGTACATTCTGGATAAATAATTAGAAATCCATTTATTTTCTCATGAAAACTTGGAACAGCAGACCTTTTTCAAGTTAGTTTAGTGTTAATGACAAATTGTTTTAAGACTACTGAAAGTAGACAATTGGGACAAAACAATTTATTGTTATTGTTACTATTATCATAATTATTTAGTGTGTATACTGTTGTTATTAAACGTGTTATAGAGTGGCATGAAAGTTGTGTGCTTTGGAGGTTTTACTTTTTGGTTGTGTTCTATCACAGGCTTCATGCAGTTTATTCAGTCAGTACCAGTTGCAGAAGTTCTTGCTACTGAGGAAAGTATACAGGTATGTAATGGAGGATTTTTACGTCATCTCCTGATCAAACAGTATAAACTGCAAGTCACATGCAGAGCTTTAGTCTCTCAACAGTTTTCTATCAGTTGTTAGAAGTTAAATTACAGGTTGAAACATAAGGATATTTAAAGCACATATTTTGCTTAAAAAAAAAATACTTAAATCAACACATGAGTATCTCATGTACTAAAAGTAATACTACTTCTATACAGTTTTGTTTTAAAGTGTTTCTGGCATTCATTCAGTAGTTTTGGCTTAGTACCTTTTCAAAGTATATTTTAATGATTTTTTTTGTTTTGCTAATGAAACAAATATTTTGTTTATGTAAATCTCCTGACATAGTGGATGTATCGGTGCTTTGGGATTTTATTTTATTTTCCTTTAATTAATAAACTTTCTGTAACTTATGGAATTAAGTAGAGATATAACTGAATAATAGCACTGAAGTTCATGCTAGTTTCAAGCACAGAACATATGCTGGGTAGCAGAGCTCAGCTGGTTGAGATAAATATAGTTAGATAAAAGCATACCAAATTGCCATATGAGATATACAGCTAATATTTTTTTTAATGAAAACACAGCATGTTTACAGTAGATTAAATTTGTCACAGTACCTTTTTTCCTTTTTTGTAGTTGATACTGAAGTTTGTATTTGTTCATACTCAGTAAACTGGGAGTCAAAACAAATGGCTCCCAGCTACCATAAACTACATATATTAAAAATACAGAGATTAAAAAATGCTTATCATTTGCTATTATAATTTTCTTAACAAATAAGCATATTACATGCTGGGTTTTTTAAAAATCTTATCATTACTCAGGCAATGGCCAGCATCAAAGTGCATACATCTTTTCAAATTTCCATTCCATAAAGATTGTCATAAGAAGTGTCTGCACATTCAGTAATCATACAGTTTGCCAAGAAAACACTTGATAATGTTTTGTAATCTTAGTAATATACTATTCATATTCTAGTCCATTATGTGTTTTGTATAAAACCATGTATTTATAAATGCTCATGGAATTGTCATTTTTTCAGGCACTTTTACCATTCCAATCTGAAATAGGTGCCTCAATGTTTTAGTTGCTGTGCAGACATAAAGAGCAATTCCTTCTGTGAAGAATTACTCATATAAATAGATCAGAAATGTCTAGGTTTAGGCCCATCAGGGAACAAAAGACGACGATTAGCCTTAAGTACCGAAGAGGCTGAGAATTGCCAAGGGGCAGGGAGAGCTTAATTGCCCCTTAAGGTTCAGGACAAAACAGACCAGGCTACTGGGCTTGGGGAAGAAAATAATTTAATGCAACTTCAACTAAAACATAACCCCCAAAACATAACCAAAATAAAACAACACAGAGTAGTACAACAATGAAGAGTCCGACCAGCCCTTTAGGAATACCTTCTTGACACACCTCCCCTCATCCCGGGCTCAGAGCCTTGATCCCGGTGTTTTTACCTCTGGACCGGCTGCTCCGATGTGCATTTATCCCAAAAGCTGCAGCTCATCTCTGCCTCTCATGTGGGGCTGCTCTGTGGCATGCAGGCTCTCCAGCATGGCTTGTGCCATGGCCGTCTTACCACACAGTCCCTCGCCCGTCTCGCTCACAGGGAGCTGCTGGCAACTCTCAGTCCTGCCATGGGTCTCCATAGGTTGCAGGGGCACAGCTTGCATTCTCGCCACGGCTTGCAGAGGAGTCTCTGGTCTATTGCTTCTCCTTCCTTCCTCCTTCTCTGGCTGTAGGGTCCGCATGGTCTCCTCCATCTTGTATCACTCTTACACGTCCTGCCAGCACTTCAAATTCCCGTCCCTAAATAGTGATGGCAGAGGTGCCAGATTGGCCCAGCTGGGCCAGAGTTGGATGTGAACCCAGGAGCCAGAGGATAGTCCACAAACTCTTTACTGGGTCTTCACTACAACCTGCTCCCCCTGTTACCAAGCAAAAGCTGCTCCTTGCTAAACCAGGACAAGAAGCTAAAAGAATGTGATTTACTTCACAGATCAATGCAAAATATGTTATAAAGCCCAGATTTTCTGCACTAGATAAAATAGGTAGGCATTGTAGACGAAAGAAATAAAAACTTAATGAACACTTTTAGATGTTGTGTAAGTTTGGTTTATTCTTTTTGTAAATGTTCATTTTGAGTGTCAGAGCTTTTTCTAAACAGGGTCAATGTATATTAGTATTAGAAAATGTTTCACTTCTTGAAAGATTTAAAGCAATTAATCTAATACTGACTGGTATTGAAATCTGCAGGAGAGAAAAGAGGTTTTGATGTTAATTACCTTATATAAACCATCTCGAAATTATAGTTCACGTCTTGGAAATGTTTGTTCTACAATCTACCATTTAGCATTTGAATGGTCTGAAATCTGGCTTTCTGTTTGGGTTTTGTTTTTTTCATACAGCATATAAAATATTGGAAATATTGGGGCACTGAAAGTAGATTGCTCTAGTACCCTGTTAAGCTGATAAAACATTTTCTTCCACATTTTGCTCAGGGATTTTATTTAAAAGCATGTTTCTACTCTGTCAGCTTTAACAAATCTCAGAAAGCCTTGTTTTTCTGTAAGCAAAGATCATTAAAGCTTTCTCCAGGACTTAAGACTCTAATAGAACTTAGAAGAAGATAGCTTTTCAAGCAAAACTTCCTTAAATAGCCTACAGGTACCTTCCTTCAGTATCTCCTTCTCCTTTTTAAGATCGCCTTCATTGTTTTCATTATTATTTTAGTCACTTATATGTCATCCAGATGCCTACAAAACTCCTCTTATAGTGCTTACTTAGATTTGGTTTTGCTTACTTGGAGAAATTTGTGCTTAGACTTCAATTTATTTTAGTTCTCTTTCATCTCAGTAAAGAAAAAGAAATTTCTTCTGAGTGGTGGCAGGCCTTTGTCCCAGGCCTGTCAATCACTAGACTATTTCCCTAAGTGCAACGTCCACGCATCTCTTAAACATGTCCAGGGACAGTGACTTCACCTGACAACCCTTTCAGTAAAGAAATTCATCCTCATATCCACCCTGAACCTCCCCTGTGGCAACTTGACCTGTTTCAGATCATGTGGAATAACTAAATGTGTTGATGACTTCTTCTCCAGAACTTCTTTAGAAAACATGCACCTAGTGAGACTGGACCTCATGGAATAAGTGCAGAGGTGATGGACACATATGTTAAGAGCTGTGGTAAGTTACAGTTTTACTTCAGCTATTAAGTTACCAACTTACCAATTGTATAAGAGACGATAGATGAGATAATAAGACATTTCTGTTTCATCAGTTGCAGACAGGGCACTAAGCTTGTACTTTCTGTCAGGATACCTGTAAAAAGAATGGTTTTCAGCATGGCATGTCATACACAATTTCTCTCCTCAGAAGTCTCTGGATTCTCCTTAATGGAAACTAGAGTTAAATACTCTTTGCTTTGTAGGAATAATCTTACATCTAACATCTCTGTGCCTTGAGTTGGGCGTGTTCATAATTCAGGGAGATGTAAAGCATTCGTGTAATAATCAGTCATCTGTATTTCAGGCAGAAAGTTGGAATTTGGCTTTAAAACATTGAAGTGTTTTTGGGGATGAAGGTACATGCAATTTCTTGTTCCATTTGGATTATGAATGGTAGTGTAGGTCTTATTCAGTAAACTGGTGGAACTGTTAAAATACCCCATTTATTATCTAGTTAATTAAAAGCAACTTCATTCTACCAAAAAAAAAAAAAATCAACCCAAAAAAAAACCCCAACAAATCAGTTGTTGCTCCACAATATCTTCTCCTTTTCTCTTTCTAATGATACAGACTTTAGAACTGCCTCAAATTGTTCCAGTTACTGGATAGAAGTAACAATTAAAGCAATTCACTATTTATCACTGCCTGGCTTACTGCTTTGCTTGTGAATACTGCTGACTTACATATTCAGCTTCATGTCAATGTCTAATGCTTGTTTACAGTTTCCTTAAAATATCTCCAGTTCAAAATGTCTATCTTAATTTTACGCTTAAAATACTTCTTCTTTGAAGTAACTTAATTCCCAATATGGAATGAATTTAGGCTTTTAGTTTTAGGCATATAATTGTGTACTAAGAAATAAAAATTTATGGAGTACTAAATTTCGGCGTTTTAATTTATCAGCACTGTGAAGAGCATTTGAAGTAGCAATATTTATTATTGTTCACCAACACCACCCTTGCCCCCAGTCTCTGTGGTATGTTTATGTTTAGTAAACGAGAACTAAGGTAATATCATATGGTGGTGTTAATTATGTGGAACTTGTTACTCGCCAGGAAAGGTACTTATATTAATGTTTACAATTTACTTGTTACAGCTGGTTATTGTGTAATTACATACATCCTTGGAGTTGGAGATAGACATCTGGATAATCTTTTGCTAACAAGAACAGGTAATTCTTTTAGCAGTATAACTTTATAACAGCAGTTATTTAAATTCTAATGTGTTGGTACTGTTTTGCTCCATTTTCCTTTTTATTACCACTGAGTATTGTAGACAAGAATATGTTTCTAAAATAAAGTTATATTGGCTTATCTAAGATGATATTTGTTTCACTGAATCAAAGTTTAAATCTAAAATATTCAGTGTGAAGTGGCAGGTGAAGGATAAGAAGGTAAGCAGATGAATTGCTCTCTGATCACATTATTAGGCAAAATATGATATAATGTGTATGTGATATCGTTTGATGTCAGTTTAAAACCCATTTATACATCTGTAGGTAATGGAAGTCTAATTTTACCTCAACACAGACACTTTTATAGACACTCGAGTATTTTGTATACTTTTCAGTTGGTTTATTTTATCCTCCTGTGTTCTACTGTCACATATTTTACACTGGAAGATGGACTTGTAAGTTTTTCTTTATGAAACAAAAGAATTTTGTTGAACAATATCTTTTTTTGAAGGTAATATGGACATAGTGTACAATAAAATTTGAGTGCTTTTACCTAAGACCAGGAAGCATTTCACTATTATCTTAAGCTTGGCTAAGATCACAATACTGGGTTTTTTTTTAATAACTCTTGATCCAAAGATGAAGAAAAGGATGCTTAAAAAATATTTAAGTGACCCCAACCATCCTAATTCTTTTTCAAACCATTTAATTTTTCATTAATTAATTCATTATTTCATGAATTTTAACACGCTATCAGAAAAAAAAAATCAAGATATAGTAATTGAATGCCAGTTGTATTTTAACAGCTACCAAATAACTCAATTTTATGTAGAATATTTCAAATACAGCAAATGTTTAGATAAATATTATCAGTAATCATATGAAATTAGATATAATCATGATGATTTCACTGAGATAGTTATGCAAATTCTTATCTGAGTTTTTACTTTCTTTTAAGCAGTCACTCTTTAGTTTTTTCTAAGAAATTTATGTGAAACATCACACAAGAAGGAATGTTATGAGACAAGTCAGAACAAAATACACTTCAGCATTCCCTATGAGTCTTGTGTTCTTGATGAAACAGGGCAATGTTTCATCATCAGCCTAACTAAGGTGGCTGGACCATTCAGCTCTGGTTGAGATTATATGTATTCTTTTTAGTCTTTCTCTGAAAACAAAGAAGGAAACAGACTTTTTAATGTCACAAATTACAAGTTCACAGTGAGGGGAGAAAAGTAGTAGAAGTTACCTTTAGTCAAGTACATCTTTGCAACAAAACCCTTGTGCTTTAAAACTTCAAAATAGCATATTTTGAAATAGCAGTCTCTAACTTCTTTTAATGTTTTTAATGCTACTTTTTGTATGGATTAATAACAGACTAGGTAGAGTGAATAGTGATTCTAAATAAATAGAAGATTTCTCTGCTAGCAGAAATGAAGAATTTGTAGTTGTGTAAGTAGTTTAATTTTCAATCAGTGCCTTGGCGTGAAGACAAATCAAAGTGATTTCACTGATTAGTTTGTGTGTAGCTGCATGGACACAAAAACATTTGTTATAGAGAACATTTTTTTCTGTTTAAGTTTTTTTTGCTTGCTTACTTTTGAACTACAACCTCCCATGTGAGTTCTGATGGTTGATCACCTTCATTACTTCAAGAGTGAAGAGTTAGGAGTTATGGTTAAGTGTTTATTATAAAGTGAAACAGTTACTGATTAAGAAATATGCAAATAAGAAATTATATTTGAGGTGAAGAGGCACCCACATGAAAAGCTTGTTAGTTTACAGATAAGGATGGAGCATATCTTACTTCAGCATGCACTGTATGAAAGAGGAGAAAAATAACCATTGGGCCTTTATTAGGATAAAAGGTCTTTTTCTAAGCACACTGCTTGGAAATATACAAATGTACACTTAAAAATCTGCCTTGAGAAGTCTCTGTCATTTATCTATGGTGACAGATCTATATCATTCCATAGAAGGCACCACTTGCATCTGCAGAATAGTGATACTGTAGTGTCTAGATTTGGATTGAAGTACATCTTACTCATCTATGCTGAAAAGTAACAGCACGATGCCTGCTTGACTTAGGGGAAGAATTTAGACATTACAGCAGAGGGCAGCATGCATCCATGGTATATCTTGAGTCTGAAACTATTCCTCAATGATGCCTATGCACTGTCACATACCAAGATAGGTTCTTTTGAGCTATCAGTAAGAAAAAAGCTAACTTCATTTTTATCTTGAAGAATGGAAGCTGTATGTACTTTTCCTCATAATTGTATGACCGTATGTGTATCCTTTATTGGTGATATTTGTATAATGAATTTAAACTGTTGTTAAGGGAGGCTGAATACCAGCTGTGAATTCACATATCTTTATTGGGTTTATATGCTGACATATGTCATTACTTTTTTTGGCTCTACTATTTAGTTTGGTGGATGTAGTTACATCTCTCTTGGACTCCTTTTGATAGAATTGCTGTATCATCTTCTAGCATTCAGATTTCTGTGCATGAAATAAGTAGAGTGTAATTTAAATATCAAGCAGTAGATACCAAAGATCATAAAAGGAGATTGTTTCCTGCTCAATATTGGAAATCTGGGGTTTTTGTACTATTAGACAAGCATGTCTGTTATCTGAGTGAAATAATTTCTGCTATCTTTGACTGTTTTATGCCTGCAGTTCTAGAATTAGAGTGACATTTTTAAAGTAGTCTTAAACAAAATGTCTATATTTTCAGATTTTTAAATGCAGTACCATTACCTTCAAGGGCAGCTGTAGAAGTTGGATTAGAACAAGATTCAGGAAATTGTCACTTGAAACATCTGCATCTATGAGTCTTGTTAAAAAATTACAAGAATATTTGCATCGTTTTCACAACTGTATCTTAGCATATAAACTAAAGGTCACATTATATAGTCAGTGTTCCATGACAGGAAAATTTATTTTCTCCAAGAACTTTCTTACTTTCTCTGGCAATAAAATATATTATCAATTACATTATGTTTTAATTTGTTTCTAAATTTATAACAGCAGATGTTTTTTACAAGTCACAGTAATAAGACACTATTTTGCAGCTGAATAGTAAGCTTTAGGTAACATGAGTGCCTTGTTGTAAGATTATGGGCTGATATATGTATTAATGCCAGCATCAGATTTGCCAGCTAATGTGCCCTTTGCTTCCTTTAAAGGAAGAGTCTGGATGGTTGTGAAGATGGATTGTGGTATATGAGATGTAGCATGTTCAGTTAACTTTCATGTAATGTGTGTTATGCTAATACATTTCAGTTATGTTATTCCTTCCCTTGAAAAGACCTTCTTTCTTTGTTTCAACCTCTATTTATGATTATGGAGGTAGGATCTAGCTACTCGTAAAACACTCAGGCATGGATATCTTAAAGTGGTAAGACAGTACAGTCATCATTAGAGCTTAGGAAGTGCTTTAGCTATGATAGCAAGTGAAGTCTGTTGTCCCACTTGAGATATCGTACTAACTTCAACTTCCTTTACAGACAAAGGTTTCACAAAGGTCTTATCATATTTACAGGCTATATGTAGATATTTTAGGATAACCTATACATTCAAATGGCATTCTTGAGTAGCACTGAATGGGTGTGTCTGACCGATTAACTCTTACCCTAGTGACTGGCCAGCTTAATTTTTCAATGACCCTTAGAGTCCTACATGTGAATTCAAGTTCCTATTATAGACTCCTTTAAGTACAGGTGCTTTATCTGAGCTCTACACCTGAAATTGCTCTGTAGCAGTAGAGCAAATTGATCTGTGGCTAACATTAGGTTATTAATATCTGAGAGTAAGACAAAGACTGAAGGCACAGAACTTGAAAACCGTGTTTGCTTTTAGCATCATGAGTGTATAGGTTAAAGAACTGGACTGTCTTTTCATTTAATGCTTAGAGGTATAGCTATTGTGGTCTTCAGTGTGAAATGCACCAGTTGATATCTGATTTATTCTTCAGTCTTGGAAAAGGTTACCAGATAAGACAGTGTTGTGGTTTAAACACATCAGGGAACAAAAGACCATGATTAGCCTCAAATACCAAAGACCTGAGGACTGCCAAAGGGCAGGGAGAGCTTAATTGCCCCTTAAGATCCAGGACAAAACAGACCAGGCTACTGGGCTTGGGGAAGAAAACAGAAAATAATTTAATGCAAACTAAACTAAAACATAACCTTAAAACCCCAAAACATAATCAAAACAAAACAACACAGAGTAGTACAATGATGAAGATTGATCAGCCCTTTAAGATCACCTTCTCCCCACTCCTCCCCTCTTCTCAGGCTCAGAGCCTTGATCCTGGTGTTTTTACCTCCTCCCCCCTTAAAGGGCCCAGGAGGGCAGGGGGTTTCAGATAGTCTATTCCTGATAGCTTCTGCCATTTGTCCCTCCTCAGGGCGGGACACCAGTGCTCCCTGCATATTCATGGGGTACCTCACACACACAGCAGCCCTACATGGGCTGCTCTGATGCGCATTTATCCCAAAAGCTCCTCTCTGCCTCTCATGTGGTTCTATTCTGTGGCACGCAGGCTCTCCAGCATGGTCTGTGCTATGGCCACCTCCCCACACAGTCCCTCGCCCATCTGGGTGCACTCCCCTGGAGCTGCTGATGGCTCTCAGTTCTGCCACAGACCTCCATGGGTTGCAGGGGTACAGCCTGCATTCTCAGCATGGCTTGCAGAGGGGTCTCAGGTCTGGTGCTTCTCTTTTCTTCTTCCTTCTCTGATTGTGGAGTCCACAAGGTCGCCTCCATCTTGTATCAGTCTTACACATTCTGCCAGCATTTCAAATTCCCATCCTTAAATAGTGCTGGCAGAGGTGCCAGATTGATCCAGCCGAGCTGGAGGTGGGTCTGAACCCAGGAGCCAGGGGAGAGTCCAAAAACTCTTTACCTGATCTTCACTGCAACCCTCTTCCCGTTACCAAGCAAAAACAGCTCCTTGCTAAACCATGACACACAGCAAAAATATGAACAAGTCCATATGTGAGTTGATACCATATGTTTGTACTTCCAGTGCTTTTCAGTTCAAACTATCTATCCCAAAGCAGGTTTGAAGATGACAAAAAGGGAAGAACTGTAGGATTCAAACCCTCTCTGTCAGTGCTTTGATAAGTACATTGATAAATAAATTTGTTAGTGTGCTAAAACACTTTATCTTATTAGGCATCTTGAATGGTATTTTTCATTTAACAATACTTGTCTGAAATCTTTTCATAAATATATCTACATGAAGTGTAGTTTGAGAATGGACAGCTCCATGTGTGAGGTGGGGGAAAATTACAATATTTAGCACAAGCTGGGCCCTGATCCATTATATAGATGATGATGATAAACTTTATCTCCAACTGTTGCTGCGTGTTGAGATTAAAATCTGTATACAGAAAAAGTCTTTAATTCATCTTACTTCCTTTTATTTTTGTATAGCCTTAGTGAAGTTCTAACATAAAAATGATGACCGTGAATTAGGCAGTCAGATATTGTTTTTGTCATGGAAACGCTCTGTTAGTGAAGACGAAATTTTGAAGGTAAAATCAGAGTTTTTGAGGAAAGCCAGGAAACCACCCCATCTTTTCATCCATTCATTTTCATCACAGGAATTTGTATCCTATTACTTTAAATTTTAAAAAACAATTCAGTTAAATTAGTCTCCAAATTATACTTTTTTTCTATAGAAATCAGGTTAAAATAGTAGCAGGAGTTACAGTTTAAAAAAAAAAAAATCAGAGCTTGAGGGCATTTGTGTTTTGGGAAGGTTTTTTTTCCTGCTTCTTCCCAAAATTGGGAACAGATGAGTTAAAAAGAATTGGTAGGGCTTTCTTACCTCTTAAGACAATTGCTGCTAGACTGATTTTTGTTTCAGTAATTGCATCTAATTTGCTTTGCCTTCTGCATTTTATTTAAGAATTTTAGAGTTCTGTGCAGGTGTTCACCAAAGGACTGTTAGGAAAAATTGCTGAAGTTAAATCATTTCAGTGCTACTATGTGGGAACTTTCTCCTATACTAAAATCTAGGAAATAGCGGTAAAAGTGATGGACAAATCAACCTCTCTGGCTGCATGTTATTAGCTATTGTAAGCAGCAAGTATCAATTTTTAGTCTCCACAAGTCCATGCTTCATTTAATCAAAGATCATTTCACTCTTAAGGCTGAAGGAAACTTGTGTGAGCTTTCAAACACTCATGCTCAGAGTAATAGGGAAACTTTCCATGTTTGATGCCATTTCTTTGAACAGTCTAAGGGCCTGTCCTGTTTATTACATATGTTAGAAAACCAGGTGTTCAGTAAAAAAATATAGTTGACTACATAAAACAAACCAACCAACACAAACCACAAAAACAACCCCAAAACAAAGAAACAAAACCACATAAAGCCCCAAATGTAAAACACAACAGTATCAGCTTTTAGATATTGAAATAAATTAATTTGTGTGTGTAATGCGTTATTACATACTTCAGGAAACATCCCAACCTCTTCCAGACAGTAAATGCCTCATATCTTGCTTTTTCTGTAGTAAAATAGTTTTAATGGGGATAATTATGGCACTGTTTTTCAAGGTAAAATACTCTATTTGAAGTCTGTCCGGCAAAGATTCCTAAAGAAGGACAATATCATCCTTTAGACTGAGGAGTGAACCACTTTCAACATCAGAAATGTTTGTCCAAAGCTATGTGACTTTGACTATATGTAGGTGCCTACATACAGTCTTGCTGCTAGCCTTGATACAGGGTTGAACATTCATGCATACCTGGGGGTGTTCTCAAGATGTTTCTTGAACTGTTGTGTTTTGTTTTTTCAGATGCCTAAACCCCTCCATTTTTATGAGGAGTTCAGATTTCTAAGTAGGTTTTTAAAGATTTTTATATGTAAATGCTAGATCAAAGGACTTTAGTCCATAAAAAATATAACAGGCTTAGAGCATGAAATCTGTTTCACCTGTTGTTTTAGGTAATTTCTCTTTTAGTTTAAAATGGTATGGCCTCATCTGGAGTCCTGTGTTCAGTTCTGGTCTCCCCAGCTCAAGAGGGACAGGGAACTGCTGGAGAGAGTCCAGCACAGGACCACCAAGATGATCAGGGGACTGGAACATCTTTCACATGAGGAAAGGCTGCAGGAACTGGGACTGTTTAGTCTAGAGAAGAGGAGACTGAGGGGGGGGATGTTATTAGTATTTACAAATATCTAAATAGTGGATGTCAGGAGGTTGAGACATCCCTTTTTTCTATAGTAGCTAGCAACAGGACAAAGGGTAATGGGATGAAGCTGGAACACATAAAGATCCACTTATATTTAAGAAAAAACTGTTTTACTGTGATGGTGAGGGAGCTCTGGCACAGGCTGCCCAGAGGGGTTTGTGAGTCCCTGTGCGGGACTCTCCCCAAGTTCCCTGTCCCTCTTGAGCTGGGTTGCTCAGAAATGGACACAGGACTCCAGATGAGGCCTCACCAGGGCAGAGGAGAGGGGAAGCAGAACCTGCTGGCCACACTCTTCTTGATGCATCTCAGGATGTTATTGGTCTTCTTGGCCACAAGGGCACATTGCTGACTCATGTTCAGTTTGCTGCCCACCGGGACTCCCAAGTCTCTCTCTGCAGAGCTGTTCTCCAGCAGATCAGTCCCCATCCTGTCCTGTTGCCTGGTGATGTTCCTTCGCAGATACAGGACTTTGCACTTGTCCTTGTTGAACCTCATGAGGTTCCTCTCTGCCCAACTCTCAAGCTGGTCGAGGTCCCACTGAATGACAGCACAGCCTTCTGGGGAATCAGCCAGTCCTCCCAGTTGGATGTCATTAGAGAACTTGCTGAAGGTACATTCTTTCCCCTCATCCAGGTCATTGATGAAGTTGTTAAACAAGACTGGCCCCAGAAGCCATCCCTGTGGAACTCCACTGGCCACAGGCCTCCAACTTGATTTATGGTTGAGTCCCACCAGTAACCCAGCTCTACTATATCTACCACTAAACCATGCCCCTAAGCACTACCTGTACGTGTCTTCTAGATAATCCCAGAGATATCTTGAATCTTGCATCTTTAATACAGTAGTTTCTATATCAAAGTGCTATTTTTTGTTTGAAGTTCATGGAATCTGCAACAATTGCATTATGTACAGCTGGAGTGTCCAGGTTCATATTTTTTTTTTCTACTCTTTCTGCTACTTTTTAGTATTTTGTTGCACTACATCTTGTCAAATAAGTACCAGAAACTTTCTTCAACCTTTTTCTTATAATAGAGCTTTTAGTTGGTGGTAGTGTAATCATAAGTATTCATTAATAGTGTGAAAATGGCATGTTCAGTGCTATAACTTGATATGAATTTTACTTAAGATGATCATGAGATATTAGCAGCCTTTTTTAATCTTATTATTAAAAGATTTCAAACCATCAAGTTTATTAACTTGTTAAATTTATCATTTATTGAGCTAAAGAATAACATAAACTTCACCTCATTTTCAATACTAAATATACAACGAATTTTATGTGTTCAAAACAGGTTTGTTCTTGTTCCAGTTGTAGTTCATTTCTTGAGGAGAGCATAAGTCAGACTTCTCTGTAGAATGCCCTAAAACTACAGTGCCCCCTCAGACTGGCTTGTTGCTTTTTGCTGGTGTAGCAGCTTCAGTCAAGCACCAAGGGGAGCCTTCTGTCCATATTCTGTGAATGGGTGTGTTGATCTAATTGATCTTGGAGGAGCTGCACGAATGAAAATGGGTTAAGTCTGTCTTTACTACATGGATTTGAAAAATATTAAATATATTTAATGTATTTAAATTAAAGCTTTTGACATACATTTTGAGTCAGCATAAAATCTGCTGAATCTGGAAGTTACAGCTAGGGAAACTATAATGCAAATGCAAGATGGCTCATTTTATACTTTCATACTTAATTCCTAAAAGTGCATAAGAATTTGATATCTAATTAATTTATATGATTTTGCATCAGTCAGTTATTAAAATGTTTTTGAATGTTTTAGATGTATCTTTGTTACCAATTCAAATCTATTAATTATAGCCTCTTATTCCCTATTTCCAGAGCAAACTAAAAAAAAAAAACATTCAATTACTACCACAAGGTACTGTTTTATTCAGAATTTTGTTTCTTGATGCTTCAAGGTGACAGATTTGAGTAAGTGAACAGAAAACAGACTCCTCCCTCCCCCAAACTTTTTAATTAAACATTTTTTTCTAACTTAATAGTGGGAGGGAGTTGTACATATCAAAATGCTTGCTTCAAACAGTTGGTGTACACAAATGAGCTCTGAAAAAACTCTTGTAACAGCTTGAAAAAACTACTGAAGGGAAGTTTTTTGTAGCACAATTAGTTATGCAAAATTTAATGGTTGTGGCATTTCTCAAATAGCAAATACTTTGCCTGGTTTTTAAGCATCCTTGTGATCTGCCTTAGAAATTTGTGATGGAATTTTTCTTGAGTGGAAGAAGAGTGCTTATGACAGATCTCAAGCATACTTCTCTGACGATAGAAAATTATTATTCAATAAAGTGGTCAAAGGGGAGTGACTAAGGGGAAATAAATACTGTTCAGTTTTTTTCAAGAGTGTTGAACACCTAGGCTTATGAAAAAATTAACATAAATGCTGAAGGTTAAAATACCCCTTGGTAAACAGATCTCTGTACCATGGTACTGTTCATCTCTATGATTCATAAAATTATGACACGGTAGGGGTTGGAAGGGACTTCTAGAGATCATCTAGTCCAGCTTCTTGATAAAGCAGGTTTACCTCGATCAAGTCACGTAGGAATGCATCCAGATGCGTTTGGAAACCTCTAGAGAAGGAGCCTTCACAGCCTCTCTGGGCAGCTTGTTCCAGTAACAAAATTTTTCTTTATGTTTCAGTGGAACTTTTTATATTCCAGCTTATGTACATTACCCCTAGTTCTGTCACTGGACACTGGAGAAAAAAAGCTTTGCTTCAACCTCCTGACATCCACTCTTTAAATACTTGTAACCTTTAATGAGATCCACTTTTACTGTGCCAGAGCAGGGCCACCTAGAGTAGGTCACACAGGTAGGTCCACAACCCATCTCAACAGACTGAGCAGAGAGCGCATCTCGACAGAGAGCACTGTTCCAGTGCTGTGTCACCCTCACAGTGAAGAAATTCTTCCTTATGTTTCTTTGGAACCCCTTACATTCCAATTTATACCCGTTGCCTCTTCTCCTGTCATTAGACATCACTGAGAACAACCTGGCTCCATCTTCCTGACACCCACCCTTTACAGATTTGTAAACATTAATGAGGCCACCCCTCAGTCTCTAAACTGAAGAGCCCCAGCTCCCTCTCTTTTATCATAAGGGAGATGCTCCACTCCATCGTCATCTTTGTGGCCCTGCGCTGAACTCTCCAGCAGCTCCCAGTCCTTTTTGAACTGAGGGGCCCAGAACTGGACACAGGATTCCAGATGCCATCTCAGGAGGTCAGAGTAAAAAGGGAGCAGAACCTCTCTTGACTTACTGCCCACAGCCCTTCTAATACACACCAACATGCTATTAGCTTTCCTGGCCATGAGGGCACATTGCTGGCTCATGCTCATCCTGCTGCCCATCAGGCTCCCCAGGTCCCTCTCCCCTACTCTGCTCTCTGAGTTCATTCCCCAGCCTGTACTGGTACGTTGGATGATTCTTTCTCAGAGGCAAGACTCTATGCTTACCCTTGTTGAATTTCATTAGATTTCTCCCTGCCCAACTCTCCAGCCTGTCCAGCTCTCATTGAATGGCAGCACAGCCTTCTGGTGAATCAGCTAGTCCTCCCAGTTTGATGCCATCAGAGAACTTGCTGAAGGTACGTTCTTTCTCCTCATCCAGGTCATTGATGAATAAGCTGAGCAAGACTGGCCCCAGAACCCATCCCTGTGGAACTCCACTGACCACAGGCCTCCAAGTCAACTCTGTGCTGTTTATCACCAGTCTCTGGGTTCTGTCTTTCAGCCAGCTCTCAGTCCAGTATGTTCTGTGCTATCTGTGACTGTTTATGTAGCCATTATGCTAATAATTTTATGTAACTGTTCAAACTCAAATCCATCGCCTTTTTGTACTTCTTCATTTACTTCCTTATTACTCATTAGTACAGGTTTCAGGAAGATGATTTCTCTCTATCATAAGGAAGTATTTTTATAGATATTTTTATTATATCAATATTTCTTGACATATCTGCATTCTTACCATTTTTCATTGTTTACTTTCTGAATTTCAAACTGATATTTTGTTTGCAAAATGCTTTGAAAAACTTTTTTCCTATTATTATTATATTCCACTTATATATCTATATATAGATATATGAACCAACAGTGTTCTGTGGTGGCCAACAAAGTCAATGACGTCCTGGCCATAAATATATTAAGATATATATATAGGGGCCAACAGAACCGGGGCATTGATTGTACCTTTATACTTGGCACTCATGAGGCCACACCTCAAGTGCTGTTGGGCTCCTCACTCCAAGAGGCACTTGAGGGGCTGGAGAGATGGACACCGGAGCTGGGGAGGGGTCTGGAGCACGAGTCTAATGGGAAGTGACTGAGAGAGCTGGGGTTATTTAGCCTGGAGAAGAGGAGCCTGAGGGGAGACACGATCAGTATAACTCCCTGACAGGAGGTTGTAGTGAGGTGGGGGTCAGTTTCTTCTCTTCAGTAGTGAATGATAGGTCAGGAGTAAATGGCTTCAAATTGTATCAGGAAGGCGTAGATTGGGCATTAGGAAGTACTTTTTCCCTGAAGTTATTAAGCATTGGAACGGGCTGCCCAGGGAAGTGGTGGAGTCACCATCCATGGAGATGAGGTGATGAGGGACATGGTTGAATTTAGTGATGGGTTTGGCACTGTGAAGTTAGTAATTGGACTCAGTAAGCTTAAAGATCTTTTCCGGCTGTAATGATTCTGTGACCTAAGAATGTTCCTAAACTTACGAATTGTACTATTTTTATATTTTTGCCAAGTTCATGCTGCAGAAGCATTTTAAAATGTAGGCAGTTGGTCTGAGAAGGGAAAGGTATCAAATGATCAGGTAGTGTAAGTCATGCATTTTAGTACCCAAAAAGTGTAAGATGGCCTTTGGCACATTTGAAATACAATTTCAGATTTGGAATTGTAGTGATGTTTCTCCAGTGTATTTGAAAACACTGATGATAAATTTTAACTTTACTCAAAGAATTTTGAAACAGTTTTGTCATCATCTGTTGGACTGAGGGGCTTCAAAAGGTTGTTCTTAGGATCATGAATATTATTTTTGCTTTGGTAAATTTAACATACAATTGAAATAATGTATTTCATGCTACAGCAACTGAGCAGGATACTACAAGCAAGGAAATGTGTGAATTAATATTTTAATTTGTCAACAAATTCTAAAGAAGGCAGAAAGAATTAGTAATGTTTATTACATAACTCTGCATTTAGTATTTACCAGCCAATTTCAACAGTGATTCAGTCGTTGTCAAAATACTCCATATATTTTAAAAAAAGATCAGAAAAACTAATTTGTTAGTACTCTTAATCAATTTGAAATAAACTTTCCTTTTTGTAAACCCGTAATTTCAAGTTGGCAGCTGCAGATACAAAATATACAGTTATAACTCTCATAGAAGACAGTGAATTCTGGATTTTTTCAGCTGCTATCATCTTCTGAAGATTACCCTTAAAGATTTCTTTTTTCTCCAAGTTTTACATCAATATTTGATACTATGTGAAATATTTTCCTTTCCTTCTTCTACAGGTAAACTATTTCACATTGACTTTGGTTATATTTTGGGTCGGGACCCTAAGCCTCTGCCTCCCCCAATGAAGCTGAATAAGGAGATGGTGGAAGGTATGGGAGGCACACAGAGTGAACAGTACCAGGAGTTCCGTAAGCAGTGCTACACAGCCTTTCTTCATCTCCGCAGGTAACAATACTGGTTTTATGCTAAAATTTATTAGAGCTGCTGTAAAGCAGGAAAGAAATAGTGTAAATGAATCAGAGAAAGGAAGTATTTCTGTCAAATTCAAAACTTGATTGAAGTCTGAACGTGGATACAAGAATTTGTACAAAACAAAGGAATGATTAGATCATAGTATTGCTGTTACATGGAGCTCAAATGTAATCGTTCTTCAAGTTAAGACTCTCTGTTTTGCTTGTTTAATATAAATATTTTTATAATTACTTATGTGGGTTGGTAAATTATGTCTTGCTTTTTTTGGCATGTTTTTGATCTTAAACAACTTTCTCTGGTTATTGATGATCAAATAAATGTCCTAAGTGATTATCCATTTGCTGCTTTACTCTCCTCTAGAATAGTGATGCTCAAATTCTATGGTTTGAAGATGTTACATACATAAAGCTTATTTGGGTTTTATCTCGCAGGATAAAAATTAGCCACTTACAGTGTGACAATCAAGTATGTTTTCAGTTTCCTCAGATTCCCAGAACTGTGACAGTTCGCACCTCTTTAGACTGTATTTATAGACCAACAGATCTCTCCTTTCAACTAGGAAACAGCTTCATGCTTTTGCAGTGACTATATTACTTACTATTAACTTTGCACCTAATAGATCAGCTTTATTTTATGTGAACAGAGCACAGGTAAGCTCTCTTGATCTATCCAGTGATTTGATTTAGTACGTCTTCAGTGGAGCTGAAAGATGCCAAGATCGTGTAGTGTAAACCTCCAAATATGTGGGGAAGAAAGTTAGGAGTGTGGAGAGCACGAGTGGAAAGTACATGTAGCATAAGTAGGCAGTCAATGATAAAAACCAAAAATGCTGCGTATAGTTCTCCACTTGTTAAAAGCAGAAAGAGTAAGGAGTCGGTTTATGAGCTGACGTTATTGATGGAGAAAAAGCAATTTAACGGCGTGAAAATGCAGCATCATTTTATTAGCAAACAATACTCGTGACATCAATGAAAAGTTGGGAACGCTAATTATATACCCCATGTTCTAAATTTTGCTTAAAATTGTTTTGCAATGCTATATTTCTTTTTTTTTGTGAAATCCTTGAGTTGTTTTTATTTTTTAAACCTAGCTGTTTCAATGTGAAGATCTGTTATGTCAATGAGGAATTGTCCATTACATTAATTTATATAAGTGTTTACTACAAAAATCATCATTAACTGTGGAGAATAGCAGTAATTTGTGTATAAAACTGAACTATAATTCAAGATGGTTTCATTTTTAGTGTCTAGGCCTGTAGTTGTAATTATAGTCTCTCCAATATTTGTTCAGTTTAATAGGGAAGTATTTTTAAATGGCTCTCTAAATATTTTTAAGGCTTTCAACAAAGAAAACATAATATTATTATTACTGTAACAATTACTTTAAGCAGCTAGAACTAAGAATGATTAAGATTAATTGCTTATTGAAAAAGCATAATTGGAGGTGGAATAGAATAGTTCTAACAGTTCTGCATGTTGACACAAACCTGTTGACAGATAGTGTGAAATCATAACCTATTATTGCTGAGACAAAATGCAAACTGTCATCTCTGTTTAAGTCTGTCTTTCTTCATTTCCCTGGGATATAGACAGTTTTATGCATCTTTCAAGATTCCTGGTGGAATGGGTGTTGCATCGTGAAAAGTACTAAAAGCAAATTTAAAATTCCAAAATGGAAAAATAGTTTTGTTCATTGTTTTGGGTTGGAAGCAGTTTAGAGTGATCATTGGCATGCAGACCTTTGGGTTTACTTTTTTTTTTTATTTCTAGAGGACAAAGGAGATGCTTTCTATGTTTTTGAACGACAATAATCAGTTATATGTGTTTTTAATGAGGGAGTGGCGTCAGTGTTCTAAATGTGTTGAAGAGTAAATTGTGGCTGGAAGCAAAACTTGGGCTGACATCCCCACTCGGGCTGTAGCAGCCTTTTATACCTTCATCATGCATATTGAGTCTATTTAAAGATGTTCAAGTGCTGTTACATGTCAGCATTTCCCTTCCTCTAAGAATTCCCAGTTTATACATCCCCAGCAGAGAAGAATCCAGACACAGCATTTGAGTTTTTTCAGGAGAGAGGTTCTAGATTGTGTTACTTCTTCACAACTAAGTATTTCCCCTGTTTTAGTCCCATGAGAAAGAAGTCTGATGTTCAGTTTGAGTTAGTGGGCATAGGTAACAACAAAGAAGCAAGAATCAGCTAGTGACAGAATTAGTTTGGGCTGAGATTTGCTCTGTATGGGTGGGGATATCCAACTGGCTTGACTAGAGTTGTGTATCTCAGTGTTTTCTCAATGGTATAGTGGACAAAGGAGACAATAAGGAGACCATTCTTATGAGGAAAGGCTGCAGAATCAGTGCCTGTGCAGCCTGGATGATAGGAGAGTGAGGGAGGACCTCATTAATACTTCTATTTAAAAGGTGTATGTTAAGAGGATGAGGCGACATTTTTTTCTATAGTGTCCAATGACAGGAGAAGGGGTAATGGAAAGAAACTGGAACACAAAAAGTTCCACTTCAACTGCAGGAAAAACTTCTTTACTGTAAGGGTGAGGGAGCCCTGGCACAGGCTGCCCAGGGAGGGTATGAAGTCTCCTTCCCTGGAGATTTTCAAGACCCACCTGGATGTTTTCCTGAATTACCTGATTTAGGACTAGATGATCTTTAGAGATCCCTTCTAACCCCCACCATTCTGTGATTCTGTGATATAGATCTGAATGAAAAATCCTACAGTCAACAAGTGGAAAGCTCTGATGAACCTTGGGAAGTGCTGATTCTTTGAGAAGGCTGTAGCTGACTGTGCAGAGGGTAGGCAGTCTTCTAAAAGCTGGGGGTAGCTCATGAAGACGGAAGAGCAAAGGTGAAAGTGGATGTAATCAAGTCTGGACTGTGAGGAAATACTTTTAGAAGAACAAAAGCCATAATTTATTATAGCTAACTGGGACATGATAGTAATTTTGAGTATACATAGACTTGAGAGGATAAGAAATGAGTTCTGGGAGTCCCAAGTTTACTGCAGAAAAGGCGATTGCATTTAAAACTTAGGATTTTTTTACTTAAGACAGGTAAACAGAGCTTTAGTTTGGGACTGCAGATAACTGTACACCTTGCTGATCTATTTTTGCAGTAGCAGTTTATGGCTTTTAGTTTGATAGAGTATTGCAATGTTAACAGCCTAAAGATTTGGTTGATTTAGGACATCTCTATGCAAAGGGGCTGGTAAATTGTTGAAAAAATACATAAAGCAGTCCTTAGGATCAAACATATTTCACGAGATTTATATACTGCAGCTGTTCTCAGAAAAGATAGAACTTCCATCTGATGTGGCTTTCTTTCTTAGTATATATGAGAACTCTTCTGTGTAGGAGTAGGGTTTTGTTAGATTTCTTAAATTTTTACAGATCTTTTTTGGCACTTCATGTTCTAACTGTTTATCAGGCTCATGTAGCTGAGTGCTCATCAGTTTGTAAATTAATTTGTACTGAGCTTTGTGGAAAACAAAGAATGCATTTGCTGGAGAAAGACTTAGGGTCAGGTTTGGGTGCTTAACTGAAGCTCCTTAAACCTAGAAGAACTCAGCTCTTAATTCGTTCTGGTTGCAGATGGAGGTTTGCCATTCCAGAAGCCTTTGTAACATAGATGTCAAAGACAAGTGATATGACTTGTCTGACTAAGGTGTTACGAGTCAGATTCCGAACTTGGCTGTTTCAGAAAAATATCTAGTCTTAAGATGAATTTGGCTGTCAGTTGACCAATTGTGAACATCTTGTCATCTTTGCCAAGAACGTTGCCTATGGGAAAGACGACTGCCACCTGGCTAAAGTGGGAAGCTCTTACCTTTCTTATCAAATCCCAGTTTCTAAATTTTCTACAAATCTGTGAAATGGGACAGGAATTCTAGAGACAGCTAAGAAATTTACTTAATTGTTTACTGTGTTAAAGAAATGTTGGTGTGGGGGGCACAGCAGAGACCTGCAGATATAGTGAGCAGCTCTTTCCTAACTTTTGTCTCTTCACACTTCATACTCCCACCAAATTTCCTTTTCTTGAATGTTTTGGGGAGGGAGTGGGGTGTTAATTTAGGTTCTTCAGTTGTTCTTGTGATTATGATACTTTTATTTTAAGCACCAAGAACCAGAAAAAAGTTAGTTGTATGGAATAAAACCAGCTCTTAACTGCCATGCAGTAACGATATCTTTGAAATCTCTTTTAAAAACCTCCATCATTTAAATAATCGTAGTAATCTGTAGTGCTCGTGAGGTCTCAACTTCTTTCTGTGTGATTCAAGAGGAAAACAAACTCTCAACTCCTTGGTCAGGTCAAAAGAAGGGCTACCAATGAGAGCACCAATGACCTAGGAAAAGACTTGAGAGAATTTAGCTGAAATATTTAAGCATTTTTAAAATGAGATTCGCTTGTTTCAGGCAAGTAGAAAAGAAAAAAAAATCCTTAAAATCTGTAGTTTCTGTTCCTGGTATCAAAGTAACTTGAGTGCTAGATTTCTCAGTCAGACCTGAAAAAAAAGTGTAGTGTTACCTTTCTTTCTTTTAACTTACGATAAAAATATTTTTCCTGATTTCAGCCCCTTGCCCTCTGGAAGATGAAGCAGAACAGATAAATTAGACACTGAGGACTTCTGCCCAAACAGTTCATTTTAAATGCTTGTGTTATAAAGATTGGAATGTGTTAGGTAGCGTAGTTCCAGATAATAGTAAAGTTTCTGATGGAATTGCAGTTTTATAGAGATTCTTTTTGTTGAGCATTTATTTTACTTTGAAAATTAAACCTATGAAGCCATCCTTTTGTGTGGTTTAAATACTTTCTACTCCTTCCAGTTGTCAGCTTCTATATATTCAACAGCTTGCTAATAAACAAGTTTTGCTGCTAAGAATTCATTTTCTATCATCTCTGAAGCACCTAGTGCTCTTAGCAAAACAATCTTTCAGTTTTTGAAGACAGATATGTATTTTGTCTCAGAAAGGGCACTAGATTCACAGCTTGAAAATTATTATTTCCAAAAGCAACTTAGAACTAATTTCCTGCAAGGGCGAAATGGTGTGTTCTTAAAAATTCATGAGTACTTCCAACACCATGGCAAAACTGAAGACTCTGCTCTATCTTGCCTTTTTTACTGCTTATAAATAATAGTTGTTCTTCATAAGTGTAGGCTCACCCCATTGTTAACTGGAGCTTAACTGAGCAACTGCAGACTTGGATCTAGTTAAATCACTTATATTCTACTTCTTATGGCAACTTGAAAAATAATTCCTTGTAATTGTGAAGACTTCAGCTTTTTGAGTGCTAGTTTCTATAATGTTACTATATCACTGATATTCTTTAATAAAAAATAACCTTTGAATCTGTATTCTAACATATGTTTGTCCTAGTAGAGGTAGAACATGGCATTAAATCTTACAATATTTGAAACCACAGTTTATATTTGTGTCTCTGAATAAATGTTCTGAAAATTTTTAGAAAATTGTAGTCTGTTCAGTTTTGGCAGTTTGAGGGTTAAACTTTCACTGCTAATATCAGGTAACATATTTTTAGCATGACTGTATTCAATTAAACTATTGTGAATGCATCTCCTGAAGCATTACCAGTTCACACTTATGATGATGTGTTCCTCAAGTTTTTTTACAAAATGTATAAAATACAATTTATGTAATTTGCTCCTCTGCTTAGGTATTCCAACCTGATCTTGAACTTATTTTCCCTCATGGTGGATGCCAACATTCCAGATATTGCTCTTGAACCTGACAAGACTGTAAAAAAGGTAACTGGAAAGCTTTCCTTGTGTTTCAGTAGTCTTAAGTCATGATGTCACTAAGTACTCAGTCACTTGTGGTGTCTTATTTGTAACTAACCTAAAAATACTTCCTCCTGTTTTGTAAGTTTTGAGCAATTTCTAGAATCTGTGAAGTTAAAGACAGGAGAAAATGGTTTTGAGATCACTTAGCACACATGCCAATACAGAATTGCTCTTTATCATCCATGCAGAGGTTCAGTCTGCTCTAACAGTCTGTCCTAAGTGGTATTTTAGTATTCTGTTAAGAGCAGTGATCTCACCTTATGAAACTTGATAAGTGAAAAAATCAACACTGACCGTGTTGTGAAAAATTGTTCCATCTAGACTAGAATGCTGCAAGTCATGAATGGTTTGATTAAAACAGTCTACTCTTAGCTACAAAAATAGTGTGCTGAAGATTTAGAACCAGTAGACATGTGTATTATTACCAAAAAATTTTTGTGTTTTGTGAAAGTAAACTCATGTCCCATAATTCTGACTTAGTCCCTTTGCACCAGCCAGAATAATTCTTCTCCACTTGATATTTCAGCAACAATTAACAGAAAAATACTATGAAGTCTGCATGTCCAATGAAAGTCAGTTCAGTCTAATTTTTATTCAAGCTCAGTGTTTTCAGTAAGCTTTGAAAGCCAAGTTTCAGAATCTTTACCATTTCAGGTTCTAATATCATTCCCTTAACGAAAACTAAATTGTGACTCCAACCAAATTTTTACTTTTACCTTCAAAAGTTCATTCCTGTTCAGATTTTCTTCCTTTCAAATTGATACAAAGAGTTCATGTAGCTATTCAATTTCATTTCCATGAAGACTGAGCTAGCCAGAATTTCTGTATTTTTTAATAACTTGTAATCTTGAAAAACTAGCAGATAATTCTTTTTCCATATCAATATTTGAAGATTACCTCTGTTCCTTAGTGACCTGCAAAGATTATGTAGATACTCAGATAGAATATAGACAATAGAAGCTTAAAGTAGAACAACAAAATGGTACAATATCTAACAAGTTCTAAGAGTATCTATGTTTTAGTAGAGAGAACTAAGACAACCTTCCTAACAGCTTGCAGCATGTCTGGGAATTCTGCCTACTGGAAAATGGGAAGAAGCATTTTTTTTTTTAACTTCCAAAATATGATAAGGGAGGGAAAGCAAAATGTACAAATAAATGGACAATAAATTGTGAGAGAAATCGAAGTATATATCTACAGCTAGTAGAGGGATTAATTTTGGAAAGTTTGTCATGGACTGAAGTAAGTGATCAAGAGATCCAACTGATGGTTTCATGGAATTTTGGAAGTGCTGATTCTTTCTTCTTTGCAGCAATAAGTTTGATACTTACCATGTTTTTTAATCTTAATAATTCCTGTCCAGAGTTCATTGTTGCTTGAATATGGTACTTGCTTATTCTCACCTTGGATACTGTCTCATGAGCTCTGACTTTTTTATCAAATGGAATCTCATGGTATTCTCTGTCAATTAGCAAGCAATATCCTTGTAATATCCTTGTTTATTATTAATATCTTGCCATTGTATTTTATGTTGGTTAACTCTGCAGAAGAGATGCTCATGGATATTTAGCTTTCTGTAATTAATAATAGAATATCAAGTTCTGTAGAGTATTTGTAAAAAAATTGTTTTAATGGAGCAACATCTGAGTGTTTCAAACATTCCTAATAGAATTCTTTTAATCTATATAAACTTAATACATAATTTTCTTGAAATTACAAGTTGAGATACAGAATTGAAAGCCAGCAAGTTTTTTCTGCAGCTCCTAAGTATGTTATAGTTCACTGATCAAAGAATCAGAGAATCTTAAGGGTTGGAAGGGACCATGGGAGATCATCTAGTCTAACATCCCTGCCAGAGCAGGACCACCTAGAGTAGGTCACACAAGAACTCATCTAGGTGGGTTTTGAATGTCTCCAGAGAAGGAGACTCCACAATCTATCTGGACGGCCCCTTCCAGTGCTTCCTTACCCACACGGTGAAGAAATGTTTCCTTGTGTTTCTTTTGAACCTCTTACGTTCCAGCTTGTACTTGTTGCTCTTTGACCTGCTGGAGAGCAGATCTGCAGGAAGTGAACTGGGAGTCCTGGTTGATAATAAATTGAACATGAGCCAGCAATGTACTTTTGTGGCTAAGAAGACCAATGGCATCCTGGGATGCATCAAGAAGAGTGTGGCCAGCAGGTCAAGGGAGGTTCTTTTCCCCCTCTCCTCTTCCCTGGTGAGGCCTCATCTGGAGTCCTGTGTCCAGTTCTGGGCTTCTCAGCTCAAGAGGGACAGAGAACTGCTGGAGAGAGTCCAGCACAGGGCCACCAAGATGATCAGGGGACTAGAACATCTTTCTTATGAGGAAAGGTTGCAGGAACTGGGGCTGTTTAGTCTGGAAAAGAGGAGATTGAGAGGGAATATTATTAATATTTAGAAATACCTAAATGGTGGGTGTCAAGAGGTTGGAGCATCTCTTTTTTTGATGGTATCTAGCATCAGGACAAGGGGTATTTGGACACAAGAAGTTCCATTTAAACATAAGAAAAAACTATGTTGCTGTGAGGGTGATGGAGCAGTGGCACAGGCTGCCCAGGGAGGGTGTGGAGTCTCCTTCCTTGGAGGTCTTCTAGACCTACCTGGACATGTTCCTGTGCAACCTGATCTAGGTGGGCCTGCTTCTGCAGGGGGTTTGGACTAGATGATCTCTAAAAGTCCCTTCAACTCTACCATTCTATGATTGTATCATTGGACATCATAGAGAACAGGCTGGCTCCATCGTCCTGACACCCACTCTTTACATATTGGAAACATTAATGAGGTCACCCCTCAGTCTCCTCTTCTCCAAGCTAAAGAGGCCCAGCTCCCTCAGCCTTTCATCATAAGGGAGATGCTCGACTCCCATCATTCTCTTGATGACGCTGTTCTGAACTCTCTTCTACAGCTCCCTGTCCTTCTTGAACTGAGGGGCCCAGAACTGGATACAATGTTCAACCCCTTCTAATACATCCCAAGATGCATGCCACTGGCCTTCTTGGCCATGAGGGCACATTGCTGGCTCATGGCCATCCTGTTGCCCACCAGGACCCCCAGGTCCCTTTCCCCTACACTACTCTCTAAGAGTTCATTCACCAACCTGTACTGGTACATGAGGTGATTCTTTCCCATATGCAAGACTCTACACTTACCCTTGTTGAATTTCATCAGATTTCTTTCCAGTCTCCAATGTGTAATAGTTAAAAATGGAGTTCATGTAAAGTGTGATTGCATTGTATCTACTTGGAAAGAAGCAAAATCTAAAAGGAAATTCCAAGACAGATGAGTTAGGTCATTGTGGTTGCTTCTAAATTCCCTTACAAAGTATAAATAACAGTGCTTTTTTTGCATGAAGTGAGCATAAGCTGAATTGTTATATGAGAGATCATTATTAGGGCAAACACAGCAATTAGTTATTGAGATACTGAGCTTTGACAATGTGACATCTTGGTGAACTATGACTTTAACACCCTAGTTGGTTCAAGTCTGTCTGTTCACAGAGGCTTTAAAATGTGGAAAGAGTGAAAACTGAACCAGTAAGGCAGGTATTTCAGATAAGGAATGCAAATTGGTTTCACACCTTCAAATATTTTGAGAGGGAAAGATTTTTACTTTCCCAAGTTCTGCAAGTTCATTTATGATCTGATTTTGACCCTTTATAAAACAAAACACAGTGAAAGATAACTGAATTATTTAGCTTGTTCATAAATGTTTTTTTAGTTTGTACACTTTTCAGCCCATCCCCAAGTACTGTGATGTTGTATGAACTCTCATTTTATGTCTGACGGCTCAATTGTTTTTTAACTCTTGTAAACAACTCAGATTTAGTCTTTTTTGTTCAAAAATTATCCTTTGAATACACACCTGAAATTTGTGCAAAAATAATATGTTATGATGGGATCCCTAAAAAGCAGGTGACCAGAGGGCCCTTCCATAAAGCGTTTGTTGGCATTCTGATCTACTGGATGCGTATGACTAGGTACAAAACTCCTACAACAGTAATTGTTTTCTTTAGTTCTCAATTTTTTATTTTACTTCTTTACTTTTAAAAAATAAAAGTTTCCAAGTCAGCTGTAAATGGACTAGTATTAGAATTACAGAATTAGGTCATTATTGTTTTTTTTTAAAAAATGTCTTACAAAACTTGGTTTTGGATACTAAATGCCCAATAGCCTATCTCAAATCAGTTATGAGCTTTATTATAACCAATGAAAAAAGAGAACAAGGCGTCTTGCTCAGTCATTTAACAAGATAACACTGTACCTTGTTGTAGGAAAATTGAATAAATTCTTTCAGCATTTCAATTGATTTTTATTTTTTTCTTAAACCTTTAAACAAAAAATCCATATATATTTCAACAGACTCAAATTAGCTAAAGATCTATTTTGGACTGACCTGTAAAATTAAATTACCTTTGATGTGCAAGTCAAGTCAATAGTCATTTCAACTGTAATAACACTTTCATGGAAGACAAAGGTGGAGATTTACAAATGTTTCTGTATCTAAGAGGTTATTCTTCATAACAGCGTAGGTGGAAGTTCATGGCCAGTGTTTTCCTTATTGATGCTGTAGTAATACTCATTCTCTGTTTTGCAGAGCCCTCAATTACCCTTAAGGGGGGGCTGGTGAGCCAGTGAGGCTCTAATCTCTCAGGCAGCTGAAGTCCAGTTACTTAGGTAACTAGATAAGTTATTTTCATCTAAATTTGGAGATAAATCAGAATATACTGGGCTGGGGCAGCGGGGCGGAGAGAATTTTCTTATTTTGGAAATAAAAGAATGCTTACTGAAAGCACTATTGCACTTCAGTTATTTTTCTGTTCTTTGACATTGGAGTTTTTATTAAGTGCAGCTGTACTAATGCTACCCAAGTAGGCATGAATTATGCTAAATATCATTTCTAAAGAAAGATTTTTCTTTAGTAGTCACAGTTTTGATTCCTCAAAGTAGAGATATTTACGTGTTAGATGGTAGCTCAAGTTACGGTCTAATCTATAGCTTTGCAAAGTGACATAATGCACTAGTCTCACTTCTGATAGGCGAGGTGTTGCTTTACACTGCAGGAATTATCTGCCTGCTGATGAAAAATTTAGCAAGATATTGAAACATGCTAGTGAGTAAAACCACCTTCGGAAATATTTTTATTATTCCCCTTTTCAAAACTTTCAGAAAGTAATCTCCTGAGTGAGACAGGATAAAGGTTTAGTTTTTTAATCATATACATGTTCTAAAGAAAAATAAAATTTGGATACACCATCTGATAGAATAAAATAAATTGAAATAGAATAAAGAATATGACTGTAACTCTGGCTTGATTTTTTGTGTTCTCTTTTATTACTTCCTGTAATGATACATGTATGTATGATAACAGGCATCTCACTAATTAGAAAAGATGTTTGCAAGTCATCAGTCCTTGGACTTTCTTAGAGAATCGTAGAATCTTTTCAGTTGGAAAAGACCTTTAAGTTTATCGAGTCCAACCACTCACCTCACACTGACAAAGCCCACCACTAAACCACGTCCCTCAGCACCTCAGCTAAACATCTTCTAAATATCTTCAGGAGTGGCGACTCCACCACCTATCTGAGCAGCCTGTGCCAGTGTCTAACAGCCCTCTCACTGAAAATATTCTAATCTCCAATCTAAACTTCCCCTGGTACAACTTTAGGCCATTTCCTTTTGTCCTATCACTTATTACTTGGAAGAAGAGACTGACCTCCACCTCGCTACAATCTCCTTTCAGGCAGTTGTAGAGATCAAGAAGGTCTCCCCTCAGCCTCCTTCAGACTAAACACCCACAGCTGCCTCAGCTGTGCCCTGTCAGAGTTGAGGTCCCAACCCTTTCCCAGCTCCTGTACCCTTCTTTGGACATGCACCAGAATCAGACCAATAACACTCAGAAAATTAAAGAAACAAAGTAAAGAAGCAATTTTGTAGAATAAGTCCTCTTCATTAAGGCAGTGGATGATTTAAAATGTGGTTTTAAAAATAAAATCTTTTAAAGAATTTTAAACTGATATGAGAAACAAGACTTTTCATAAAAATCTGAGTGCAGAAAGCACTTCTAAGCGATTTTCTTACTAAGCTGAGAAGAAATTAAAGGGAAGTCAGGATCTTAACAATTGGAGACTGGTTTTGCCATCTACCTTCCAGTAACAACATGACATCCCAAGGATCTAACTGGCAGAATCAATCTTAATGTCTAACTGAAAGCATTTTGCGTAGCTATTGTTTCTACCCAATAGTTGTGAAAAGCTTTGTGAGAAATATGTATCAAGTGAAGGCAAAATTGGAGCAGCATTTTGTGGTAAAATAAGTATAGATTCCAAGACATTGTTTATGGTACAGAATGGTGTAAGCAGAACTGAGCCCTCTGTTCCTGACATCTGTGAAGGTCCTTTCATATTCTTGTTCAAAAGAGAGGAAGCTTTACCCAAATTGATTTAACGTAGTGGAGAAAAATGACAATGTGGATATGTTAGCATGAAAAGAACTGGCAACTCCTATTGACTTTGATGGGAAGATGCTAGAACACAAAAAGTTCCATTTAAACAGAAGATAAAACTTTTACTGTGAGTGGGACAGAGCACTGGTACAGGCCGCCCAGGGAGGATGTGAAGTCTCCTTCTCTGCCACTTTCCAAACCCACCTGGATGCTTTCCTGTGCCCTCTAGTAGAGTTGAACCTGCTATAGCAAGATACTTGGTCTGGGTGGTGTCTAGAAGTCCCTTCCAACCACTGCCATTCAGAGATTCTGTGATACCGGATTAGAGACTGCCTTCTTACTCACTTTGCATTGTCACACCTAAAACTGGACTGAAAATGAGTCATGCAGCATTGCCCTAAAACAAAACCAAAAAAAAGCTCTCTTTCAAGTTTCACAACTATTCTTTGAGAGTGTATGGAAAAGTGCTTTTTCAACTAGTTATCCACTTTCAGTGTGAATATCTAGTATCAGTAGATAAAGTGGTTAACAGTACTCATTTGTAAGAAAACCTTGTTTTTGTGACTCACCTCTTTTAGTCTGGTTTCAATCACCACTTTTCCTTATCGAAAAACTCAGAAAACAGTGATTACCAACTACACAAAATTATCCCCATCCTCAAAACTGTAGGAGCCCTCTTTGAATTCTTGGTGCTTTGTTTAATAGTAAAATGTTTGTCAGTTTTTGACCAAGAAAAAGTAGCTGCAGAACTTAAAATTAGTTATCTTTTTGATCCTTTCATCTTCTGTCTTTTTCCATTCTATTAATAAAGAAAATTGTCAGACTGGTGTGCTTCACCTCATGGTTCATGATCCCATCTGCCCCTGCCACCCTCTGATTTAGGCTTTTCTGAAAACCCACTTTGGCTTAAAAACGTCACAAAAAGAAATTAAATTGAAAAGTAGTGGAAGATCCTCCTCATTTTACCTGTCTCTCTGTGACCTCTGAGGTAATGGTCTTTAAGTTTTCTACTCTTCCCTTATGCTTTTCTACTTACTAGTTTTCAGGAAAAAAAAGCTTGACTGAAATCTCTTCATCTTGATTTGTCAATGCATAACTGATAATACAATGAAGATTTCCCCACATACATCTTCTTTTCTGCCAGTGCTTCTTGCTTTTTCATTTCTAGTACAGCTCCAACACCAATTACTAATTGCTTGGCTTTTTTAAATTAGCCAGTGCTGTAAATTTAAGTAGTAATGACTAAAATCTGCAGTCAATTATAAAGAGCAGTTTTGTGTAAGGGATAGGCCATCGCTCTTCAGATGCAGCTAATGTATTCAGCATTGTCACTTCCTAACACAAAGAGCTTTTGATTTTTCTACAGGAAAGCCAGATGGTTTCTGTCTGTCCTTCATAGCAAATTTGACCTTTAAATTAGAAAACGTCAGGGACCAGTGATTCATTGGTGCACAAAGAACTCAGCAGGCATTAAAGGACAGTGTCCTAATTGACTGAGCTGTGTTTCAGGTGCCCATTGATTAAAAAAGATTCTGCAACTGTTTTATTTACAGGCGAAGTTATTTTGAATCATAAATACCTGGCTTCTAGCAAGCAGCAAGTAACTGCTGTTTGTGAAAATAGCTCCATTCATTTTTGATAGAACCTTTGGATATACACAGAAAAGGCTAAAATCAAATTATTCTGGAAAGTGGAGTATTTTCTTCCTTTGCAGAGTGATAGTGAGAGCACCCTGTGCATTTCCTAGTCTGTGCAAACATTGACTAAGCGTCGTCCCTGTTGGTGAGAAAATGAGTAGTATAATTGTTTGGAAACCAGCACAAAGAGACAACAGATGTATTTTGTTCCTTTTATATTAGCCAGATCAAAGTAAAATGATTTTTCTTCTAAAGGTATAAAAGATGAAGCAGATACGATGTAACTTATGAAGAGAATTTCTGAGCTACTTTGTTTCTGAGCTGATTTTGCCCATTTCTTAATCCAAGTAAAACTCCCTGTATTCTTTACCATTTCTCTGACTATCGCAGAAGTCAGTCAGTGGATAATTGAGAGCTGACTCCACAGGTTAGTGAAAGGGAAAGGACTTGTGCTTTGGTGCCTGGCATGCCTTTTCCAGCAATGATTATCTATCCCTGCCTGAAAATAGAACTATTTGTTAAAAGGTGGAGCTAGGAAACATTGCTGAAGTTTGTCAATGCTAAGATGAAATTTACTTTTATAGGAGAAACAAATTCAGTTTTGCTTGGTTAGAGTCTTTTTGTTAGAATGTTTATATTTGCTTGCTGCTCTGGGGAGCTTTATTCCTTGTAGAAGAGTCAGATTGGCATGGTGCTGATTTTGCCTAGGCAGACGTTAATCTTTCTGTCCATTTGGGTAATAACGCTACAGCTGCACATCCAGCTTTTCTGGCTTGAGGCTGTTGGTTTTGCATGTATATTAATTAATTTCAAAATGAATTTTTAAAAAATAGAATAAACATTGCAACATAAACCATTCTAAGTATGAGAACACTCCTGTACTCCTCTTGCCTTACATTACACTTCTTGATACGTTTTTGGCCAGTATAATGAAATGTTCTGAGTGGGAACAGTATTATCTTTACTTACTGCAGCAGCTGAAACCTGCATTTCTGTGGAAGTTCAGTTTAGAGATGTTCATTAACATCTTTACTGGCTTCTATTTAAAAAATATAAAAAAAAAAAAAACCACAAAGCCTACATAGGGTTGTTTAGAAACTGCAGTTTGTTCAAATCAAAACCTTGAAAATAAAAGCTGTTGTCAGAATAGTCTTTCAAATGAAATTGCTCATGCAAATAGAGCATCTGAATAGTTTGTACAGTGAGTTGCTTGGATTGCAAGCAATAGGGAAAGCAAAAGAATCTCTTGCTGAAAAAGATGATGAGGATTAAAGGCAAGCATTTAATACCAATTTCTGCCACATGAATGTTAGGTACTGACTGTTGTTACAATTACAAGACAAAACAGTAAAAAGAATTATGATAAAAACAACTAAATATTTTTTTTGCTATTAGTTGATTTTTATGTGGGGTTTTAGTAGTGGTCAGGGTGCTTACATCCAATGCTTATTATGACCCAACAATAAAGACCATTGAAGATTCTCTTAAATTTGCAATTTGTTTGAAAACTGAACAGAATAGGGAAAGTGTTCTCATATGTACATGTGTTACCACAAAATGCATTACTACCTTCTTCAGAAATTATGGAAACATAAAATGTTAATGAGGTATTGACTGGGATACTGGTTGGAAGTTTCTAAAAGCTTCCTAAGAATTTCTAAGAAGTTTGTCTTAACTTTAGGCCTTAAGTACCTAATCCATTTTAGGTAATCTTTTAGCAGTGAGAAATGCTTGGTAGTAAAAAAAAAAAAGAAACAAAAAAAAAAGAAAAATCCTGAGTTAATTACAAGAATAACTATAGCTTGTACTGTAAAATAGGTCACAGTTGAGGAAAAAAAAATCCGCGTCAATCTGTTCTTTGGTGAAAGAGAAAGAGCAATCTTCTGGTTAAATAGCAAAAACTGTAGGTAAAATTGTACTTCTACTTTAAGATCATGTTCCCCAAACAGAGCCAGGGATGTTAAGGACAGTAATAAGGCATTTTTCAAGTACATCAGCAGCAGAAAGATGACAAGGGGGGATACGGGCCCGCTGCTAAAAGCTGAGGGTGCCCTGGTGACTGAGGATGCAGAGAAGGCCGAAGTACTGAATGTATTCCTTACTTCAGTCTTTATGATCAAGGCTAGCCCTCAGGAAGCCCAGTCCAGCAAGGATAACAGGATGTCCAGGACAACAGAGGATTTGCCTCGGGTGGAAGAGGACGAGGTTAAAGACTCGTTGGCCAAGATTAAGGCTCATAGGTGAATGGGTCCTGATGGGATGCATCCTAGAGTGCTGAGGGAGCTGGCTGATGTGATTGCTAAGCCTCTCTCCGTCATTTTTGAACAATCATGGAGGACAGGCAAGCTGCCTGAGGACTGGAGAAAGGCCAATGTCACACCAGTCTGCAAAAAGGGCGGGAAGAATGACCCAGGAAACTACAGACCAGTTAGCCTCACCTCCATCCCTGGGAAGGTGATGGAACAACTCATCCTGGATGTTATCACTGAACATATGAAGGATAAGATGGGTATCAGGGAGAATCAACATGGCTTCACCAAGGGGAAATCCTGTTTGACCAACCTGATAGCCTACTATGAGTGCATAACTGGCTGGCTAGATGAGGGGAGAGCAGTGGATGTCATCTGCCTTGACTTCAGCAAGGCTTTTGACACTGTCTCCCATAACATCCTCATCAGAAAGCTCAGGCAGTGTGGTTTGGATGAGTGGACAGTGAGGTGAATGGAGAGCTGGCTGAATGACAGAGCCCAGAGGGTGGTGATCAATGGCACAGAATCGAGTTGGAGGCCTGTGGCCAGTGGAGTTCCACAGAGATGAGTTCTGGGACCAGTCTTGTTCAACATCTTCATCAAGGACCTGGATGAGGGGACAGAGTGTACCCTCAGCAAGTTGGCTGATGACACCAAACTGAGAGGACTGGCTGATTCCCCAGAGGCTGTGCTGCCATTCAGCAGGATCTTGACCAGCTTGAGAGTTGGACAGAGAGGAACCTCCTGAGGTTCAACAAGGACAAGTGCAGAGTCCTGCATCTGGGAAGAAACAACCCCATGCACCAGTACAGGCTGGGGATTGACCTGCTTGAGATCTGCTCTGCAGAGAGAGACCTGGGACTGCTGGTTATATTGATAATAAACTAAATATGAGCCTGCAATGTGCCCTCGTGGCCAAGAAGGCCAATGGCATCCTGGGATGCATCGAGAAGAATGTAGCCAGAAGGTCAAAGGAGGTTCTTCTGCCTCTCTACTCTGCCCTGGTGAACCTGCTTCTGCAGGGGAATTGGACTAGATGATCTCTAAAGGTCGCTTCCAGCACTATCATTCTATGGTTCTATGACTTCCTACTTTGCTAATTTCTCATCTTCTGTTTGATTCTGCAAGTGATAATCACCTTTTTTTCCTCTTCTCATCATCAGTTCAACTTCAGTTAATTTGTACTTAAATGCTTCTCCCTTCTGCCCTCACATCCCCCACCATTTTCTTCTAAACTGTCCCTTGTGGTTTAAGATTTCTTCCTATTTAAATTTTTATTTATGTTATCTTTTGAAAAAGAAAGACTTTATCATAGTAACTGATAGTAGCTTTCTTATAGGACATTCCAAGTTTAACTGAACTGTAACAAAATTTCCAGTCATGCAAGTTCATATAACTCTGCAACCCTGTTCTTTTACACTTCATGGACTCTACGTTTTGTCCAGCCTTTTCATCCTTAAACATTCAAATTCTGCTGTTGAGATATGATGTTTAAAGTCAATGTATGTTTACAGGGTGAGGTTTAAAACTTTTAACCAGATTCATAAAGTATATTTCTTTTCTCTTTGACAAATACTAATGACTAAACTAAAACAATTCACTTAGTTTAAATGCCAAATTCCACTTTCAGGTGGAATGTTTTTGTTGCTTCACTGTGGCCATTCTTAAGTGTGTGGAATCAGAGAACTGTATAACATATCATAATTTGACCCCCAAATTTTTTGTTTACACCATGCCGAAATCACTTCTAGTTTCACTTCTTCTGTGAAAAACTATTGTCTTTTAAAATACATTATTTGCTTGGAAGTTCAGAGACTTCAGATAAGAATTACTATTGGTTTTGTAAGAAAGAACTGTAAGTCAATGTGTATTAATCTTTCTGATGCAGCACAAGAGGTAGTTCATCATCTTACTATGTTTCTCCCTGGCTATGTTACAGCAGTTAGTTTTAATTGCAATGCTGAAAAACTTACATGCAAAGATCTAGTTTGCGGTAGCAATTGATCCTACTGTTAATTGCAAACTGATTTTAGAATCCAACTGTGGGCAAATTTCTTTCCACATGTAGCAGTGTGCCAGTCTGTTCTTGGGGAAGGTGGAAAGTGAGATTAAATAGTCATTGGTTCTATAGAATGGAGCTGCATCTGAATACCACCACCTGCAAGAATTTCTGATAAGTTTTCTATGAGCAAATTAGAAGACTGTTGAAGTGCTTGATCAAGTGATGGGTTTAGCAGTGTTACAGTAGTAATTGGACTTTATCATAGAATCATAGAATGATAGGGGTTGGAAGGGACCTTTAGAGATCATCTAGTCCAACCCCCCTGTAGAAGAAGGTTCACCTAGATCAGATTGCACAGGAACATGTCCAGGCGGGTCTTGAAGACCTCCAAGGAAGGAGACTCCACAACCCCTCCGGGCAGCCTGTGCCACTGCTCCGTCACCCTCACAGTTAAATTTGGTTTTTTTATGTTTAAGTGAAACTTTTTGTGTTCCAGCTTCATCCCATTACCCCTTGTCCTGTTGCTAGATACCATCAAAAAAAGAGATGTCCCAACCTCCTGATGCCCACTCTTTAGATATTTGTAAATGTTAATAAGATCTCCTCTCAGTCTCCTCCAGACTAAACAGCCCCAGTTCCCACAGCCTTTGTTCCAGTCCCCTGATCATCTTGGTGGCCCTGCACTGGACTCTCTCGAGCAGTTCCCAGTCCCTCTTGAGCTGAGGAGCCCAGAACTGGACACAGGACTCCAGATGAAGCCTCACCAGGGCAGAGTAGAGGGGGAGAAGAACCTCCTTTGACCTTCTGGCTACACTCTTCTTGATGCATCCCAGGATGCCATTGGTCTTCTTGACCATGAGGGCACATTGCTGGCTCATGTTCAGTTTATTATAAACCAAAAGTCCCAGGTCTCTCTCTGCAGAGCTTATGATCTTAAAGGTCTTTTCCAGCCAAAATTTCCAGCATTACAGTATTTGGGATTGGTTTGTTGTTTGGGTTTTTTTAAATATCATTTAGCATTTTTACTGAATTCTCATTACATAACCTTTTCCATGAACATGAAAATAAATCTATTAGAGGTCTGTGCTCTAATCTGGGGAGATGTTTATGCTTGAGTATAACAGCAAGCATGTGAATGGTCCATTCAATTCAGTTGGACTCTGTGCTTCATTGGATATCAAACTGCTGTGTCTGTGGGAGATACTAACCTTCCTTCTCATCATATTTGTTACAAAGATAAAACTTCTATAATATCAGCCTGAAATATCTTCTAAACTATCCATGGTACTTGCTTCCTTGAGAGTTTGAACTTTCCTGGCTTAATCTATTCCTTCATATTGATCAAACTTCTCTTTGAGGAAAATTGAGGAAAAACTCAATTTATTCTTGCTTCACACATACCAGCCACAGACTTATAACAGTATTTTGAGAGAAACAGTGTTATCTTTCCACACTTGGCAGGCTAATTTACACTTTTTATTGGAGTGCCGAAGGGCACTCTTCTGGAATACATTGGCTTTTAAAAGAATGCGCAGTAATACTAAACTGAAATCTCTTTAAGTATTTTACTAACATAAAGAATGTGACTGTATATGCAGTATCCTTGAAATATAAAAAAAATACAACATGGGAAGAGAAGGTAGCAGCATCTCACAAATAAGACCTTGTTAAGAACATCATTGAAATAAGTTGGCTTCCGTTTTTGTCATTGCTTTTTTTTTACAAAAAAAAGGAGTCCACAGAAAACATTCAAGAAAGGCTTGATTCTATTTTGCAGTCTGTCTCGTTAGTCATTTTCAGGAGAAGGTTAAGAAGCAACTTAAATCATTTGATGCTTGCCTACATGAGAGATTTCTGATGGACAGTTCTTTAATGTAAAAAGTTTCAATGAGCTCAACTGTTTCAGATGGAAATTGGACACATTCTGATAGGAAATAAGTCACAATTGTTAAATAGGGTAATTAATCATTGAAACAATTCACCAAGGATGTGAAGCATTCTGTCTCAGTGTAGAGGCTCCATAAAGAGATTCTCACAGATAAACTAGAGGTT